>NC_088399.1:75097549-75200049 GCF_034236695.1 Oncorhynchus nerka
GTGGAAACTAGCACAGATACAGTATGTGTGTTATTAGTGACTGAAGGTGTGGTGGTGGAAACTAGCACAGATACAGTATGTGTGTTATTAGTGACTGAAGGTGTGGTGGTGGAAACTAGCACAGATACAGTATGTGTGTTATTAGTGACTGAAGTGGACTAGCACAGAGTAGGTGACTGGTGTTGGAAACTAGCACAGATACAGTATGTGTGTTATTAGTGACTGAAGGTGTGGTGGTGGAAACTAGCACAGATACAGTATGTGTGTTATTAGTGACTGAAGGTGTGGTGGTGGAAACTAGCACAGATACAGTATGTGTGTTATTAGTGACTGAAGGTGTGGTGGTGGAAACTAGCACAGATACAGTATGTGTGTTATTAGTGACTGAAGGTGTGGTGGTGGCACCTACATGGTAAATGGTTGATAAAGAGATAATGACTGGGGGAGGAGATGGGGAGATGGAGAGAGGAGGAGAGAGAAAAGGAGGAGGGGGAGGGGGAGAGAGAAGAGGAGGAGGGGGGGGGGAGTGTTGCAGACTAGTAATGACCCTCCTGTGCCTTTTGTGTGTGTGTGTGTGTGTGTGTGTGTGTGTGTGTGTGTGTGTGTGTGTGTGTGTGTGTGTGTGTGTGTGTGTGTGTGTGTGTGTGTGTGTGTGTGTGTGTGTGCTATTATTTGTGTGACCCTGTTATAAAGATGGGGTCACAATAGCCCCATGGCTATGATTTAAATTAGACTGTTGGACCCTGCTAACACTACACCTTATACCCCATCAGTCCCTAGGGGTTAGCTAGCTGGCTAAACGGGCAAGAGTTTTAACTCCCGAGGGACGAGGGGATATTAATTCATGCGATTATCTGATCTTAGTGAGTCATACACTTCATCATCAAAAACTGCTTACACACATATAACTGACATCACAAATGGACATCAACAGACACCCATCTAGCCATACACACACACCCACACAGCAGACAGTGATTCATTATGTTGTGTGTAACACCACATCTGCTGACAGGGCCAGACCTCAGCACGAGCCGGAAACAATATGGCCATCACAACCCCATTATATCAGGGGGTCAACCTCCCCCTCACACACACACAAAACCCTGACATGACCTATAAACACTCTACATGCCCCCACCCCTGCCGTCCTTGGTCTCTAACAGCCGATGGTGAGGTGTGTGACGTCCCTGAACACTTGCATGACCCTCACCCCACCTCCCACTCTTAGTGGCCTACATCCAACCCCAACCTTACTGCTAGCACACACCCCAGACAACAGTGGTCTCTCCCTCTCTCTCTCTGTCCTGTCTTTCCTTCTCCTGGCTCTTTAGGGGACATAGAGAGTCAAAGGATGCAGAAAGGGAGGAGAGGAGGGTTGAGGAGGCAGAATCAGGAGATAGGTTGGAGAAGGTTTGAGCAGAGGGAAGAGATGATAGGATGGAAGGAGGGGAGAGGGTTGGCTCATGGCGAAATGTGCATGCATGTGCCTGTGTGTTGCAGTCTGTGGGGTGTGTGTGTGAGTTTGAGCGTGCGTGCGATGTCCCTACCAAGGACCACATATGAGCACAGCAGTGTGGCCCACATGGCTAGACAAAGCCTGGGTGTGGTGGGCAGTTTCATGAGGCCTGACTCTGTGTGTGTGTGTGTGTGTGTGTGTGTGTGTGTGTGTGTGTGTGTGTGTGTGTGTGTGTGTGTGTGTGTGTGTGTGTGTGTGTGTGTGTGTGTGTGTGTGTGTGTTGTCTCGGAGGACAATAGTGAGCGGGCCTAACAGCTGACTATAGAGGAGACAAATGTACATTTTATTCATCCATTTGGGACACGTCTCTACTCACCCCTTCTGTTCCTGGGGAGGTCGCCTACAGAGCAAAGCAGAGGCCTTTTTCCCCAAAAGGAACCACATACACTGAGTATACAAATCATTAAGAACACCTGCTATTTCCATGACATAAACTGACCAGGTGAATCCAGGTGAAACCTATGATCCCGCATTGGATTGTGTCAAGAAATTCAACACTGCTGGGTTTTTCACACTCAACCATCCAAAGGACATCTGGCCAATTTGACACAACTGTGGGAAGCATTGGAGTCAACATGGGCCAGCATCCCTGTGGAACGCTTTCGACACCTTGTGGAGTCCCTGCCATCTCTCACAGTCTCACGTCAAAATGAGATGTTCAGCCATGTTTCTCAAATGTCATATTTCAAAGTTGTTCCAAACGTCATATTTCAAAGTTGTTCCAAACGTTTGGGATAGGCTTAAAACAAAAGTATAGAAAGCAACTCTCTATTGTTGGATTTGAACTTGCAACCTTTGGAATCAGATGCTTACGTCCATCCGCCATCCCCGTCCTCAACGCACTAACAAAACCGAAACCTACTTGAAGGTAACATCGCTCACTGTTGCCCCTAGTGGGCGTTTTCTACATCATCTCCCAACCTCAGACATGTAAGTCGCTCTGGATAAGAGCGTCTGCTAAATGACTTAAATGTAAATGTAAATGTACATGGATGGACGTTGAATACTGACGTGTATCACGGGCCAATAAGAATCAATGCCCCAATAAATTGAGGGCAAAAGGTAGGAGGGGGTTCAACTCAATATTAGGAAGGTGTTCCTAATGTTTGGTCTACTTACTCAGTGTACAACCACATTCCCAAATTCCCTCAGCGTCAGGTCAAAACAGCCTGAGGCTAAATGTCTGAAGACAAAATAATGAATAGAATGTGAGAATCATTGTTGGTATCATTCACAGCCGTTATTTAAGCTTGTGGAATTAACCTAGACTTCAATTTATGCATACCTGCCACTTTTCCCAGACATAATACAGATAATACATGATTACATATACATCATCAAAATGATTGTAATGACATATCTGATCACAACAACACAAAGTGCTGGAGAAACATGAAAGTGATCTATTCCCTCCATTCATCCAGTAGTGTCTGTGTGTGTGTGTGTGTGTGTGTGTGTGTGTGTGTGTGTGTGTGTGTGTGTGTGTGTGTGTGTGTGTGTGTGTGTGTGTGTGTGTGTGTGTGTGTGTGTGTGTGTGTGTGTGTGTGTGTGTGTGTGTGTAGGGGGGTTGTGTGTGTTATGGTGGGATTATAATTCAGTGTTATTAAGACACACTTAATGCTGAGACGGGGAGCAGTGTCCTAACACCTACACACACACACACACAATTGCACACACACTCTTAACACTGATAGGGAGAGAGCAGAGCTGTCTACAAAGGTAGATAATTAAACCAGGGGGAAATTATAGAATCCTTTTATACATTCTCTTTCTCTCTCATTTTACAATCTCTCCTTCTGTATGTCTGTCTGTCTATCTATCTCTCCCTCTGTGTCTGTCTGTCTGTCTGTCTATCTCTCCCCTCCTCCTGCTCCCTCTGGTTCACCCTGCACACACTGCTCCTTAGCAAATCTCTCTGATTGTAGATTAAATGGGGACTCTTGGGCAGGGTGGAGAGAGGGATGGGGGAGGGAGAGAGGGATGTCAAGGAGAGAGAAGAGAGGAGTGGAGGAGAGAAAAAATGGTTAGAAACACTGATAGAGCAGGCATAATCCTGAAACAAAGATATCCTTGCATGTATTAGTACCATTTGTAACAATAAAGGTGCAATCAGTCACTTTCTCCTACTCAGTAATGTGATTTATCAGTGGAGTCTGGGTGTGCAGACAACAACTAACTGGTAATTTATAGGTTTCATTTAACGTTTAGTGTCCCATCCTCCTCACTGGACAATACTACACCCCTGGGCGTAGTATCTCTCTCCCCCTTTCTCTCGACTCTGTCTATCTCAATCCCCATCTATTTCCCTCTTTCCCATCTCTCTTCTCTCCTTTCTCTCTCAATCCCACTCTATTTCCCTCTTTTTCTCATATGTCTCCTCTCATTTCTCTCTCAACCATCTATCTCCTCTCTCAATCACCCTCTATTTCTCATCTCTCCTCTTCTCTCTCTCTGAATGTTTCTCCCCCCTCTCCTCTTCTCTCTCTCTGAATGTTTCTCCCCCCTCTCCTCTTCTCTCTCTCTCTCTCTCTCTGAATGTTTCTCCCCCTCTCCTCTCTCTGTGAATGTTTCTTCCCCCTCTCCTCTCTCTGTGAATGTTTCTTCCCCCTCTCCTCTCTCTGTCAATGTTTCTCCCCCTCTCCTCTTCTCTCTCTCTGAATGTTTCTCCCCCTCTCCTTTTCTCTCTCTCTCTCTCTCTGAATGTTTCTCCCCCTCTCCTCTCTCTGTGAATGTTTCTCCCCCTCTTCTCTCTCTCTGAATGTTTCTCCCCCTCTCCTCTTCTCTCTCTCTGAATGTTTCTCCCCCTCTCCTCTTCTCTCTCTCTGAATGTTTCTCCCCCTCTCCTCTCCTCTTCTTTCTCTCTGAATGTTTCTCCCCCTCTCCTCTTCTCTCTCTGAATGTTTCTCCCCCTCTCCTCTTCTCTCTCTCTGAATGTTTCTCCCCCCTCCTCTTCTCTCTCTCTGAATGTTTCTCCCCCTCTCCTCTTCTCTCTGAATGTTACTCCCCCTCTCCTCTTCTCTCTCTCTGAATGTTTCTCCCCCTCTCCTCTTCTCTCTCTCTGAATGTTTCTCCCCCTCTCCTCTTCTCTCTCTCTGAATGTTTCTCCCCCACTCCTCTTCTCTCTCTCTGTGAATGTTTCTCCCCCTCTCCTCTTCTCTCTCTCTGAATGTTTCTCCCCCCTCTTCTCTCTCTGTGAATGTTTCTCCCCCCTCTCCTCTTCTCTCTCTTAGAGTATTTCTCCCTCTCTCATCTCCCTCTCCTCTAAGCAGTGATATTTCAGAATGGTGCCAGGGTAGAGGTGCCTTTTTCCTTGGTGATTCATGTTAACAGCAAGTGTGTAAATGGACCTAGAGGAACCATAGACGTACTAGGTAACAGTCATTTTATCCGTCTCTACTACAGGTAACTGAATAAGTAAAGTGATCCTAGAGATCGTCAATGCCTCTCTGGTGACCTGATGACATTCTGTTCTAAGGCTGGTGTGTGTGTGTGTGTGTGTCGGTCTCATCAAAGCGGATTCTATTGGCTGCCTTTATTGTCCTCTAGGGCTCTAATATGAATAACAAACACACACCTACTGCCTTCTCACTTAATATGCAATTAAACACACACATGGCATGGGCAATTGTCTCTGCATCTAGCCAGGGACCGGGGAGGGGTGTTACCATAGTAACAGGAGCGACAGAAGGACTGTCTTCTGACCCTTCTAACCCTCTTCAAGGAAGAGATTGCTGTTGCGTAAGTGACTTACACTTGTGAAATGACATTTTCTTCATACTGGACCCCCGTGGGAATTGAACCCACAACCCTGCACTGCAAGTGCCATGCTCTACCAACTGGGCTACACAGGAGCCTTAACTATGTTAATTATGTTGCATTAATGTACACAACTTCATACATTTACCATCTATAGTTTACAATAGGAATACGACATCACTTTAACTAATAAAAGTAACTGTTAGGAACTAAAATTATTTTTTTCCAGTACCCTCATTGAACTAGATAGCATTCAGTGTCATAAACACTACTCAAGGCCAGGAACTGCATATAACAAAGAGCAAGAGGATCCACCTCTAGCAACAAGACTATTTCAATCAAGAAACCCCACATCCCCCCTCTCTTTCTGTCTCACTCCTGGGAGGAATTCTGAAGACAAAAAAAATAATCAAATAAAAAGAATGTGGCCATCATAAAATAGAGAAGGTAGGTAACCTAGGTAACGGCCGAGGATGTTCGCGTTGGAGGTGACTAGCCTGAGAGCATATGAGGAGGACGAGGTAAACAGAGGGAGGAAGTCAAACATACCTCACAAGAAGTAATTCACACACACACACACACACATTCAGCTAGAGAAATGCCACAGCCATTCTCATCTACGTACTCAAACCGAATAAAAAGTGAATAACAATAAACTGAACAAAAACATCCAAAGTACATTTACATCAAAAGCCTTTCCCTTGTGTTGCTGGTGACTGAAAGGTCTACCCCTGACCTGTGATGCATTGTCACTGACAATTCCTTCAAAACTCATTGAGAAATGGGAGAGGTTAGCAGGTGATGACAATACACCGGAAGAGGAGATAAGATGTTGACAGCACAGTACAAGTAAAGGACAAAGACAAGTAGGGGAGGAAGAGATGAGGAAAAAGAGAAGGAAGATAAGGAGAAAAAAAGGCACTGAGAATAGTGTCCGTTTGATGACATCAGCCTGTACCCTGCACACATACATATGACGTCACCCGTTTCCCCTGAGGACAGGTTGCATTGTCACGTCTGTGCGTCACTAAAGAGCACTGAGGGCTCTGTCATTAACGCTCCAATTACTAAGCAACCAGTCATCCAGGGAGCACACACACCTGCATTGTGGAGAACCTAAGTGGAATTAATCAACTGCGACCTCAGGGCATTGTGAAGGTTGATGGCAGCCTCATCGGCTGAGAAGTCGATACCTGCAGTGCCTTCAGAAAGTATTCACACCACTTGACATTATCCACATTTTGTTGTTACAGCCTGAATTGAAAATTGATTCAATTGAGATTGTATCACTGGTTTACACACAATACCCCATAACGTCAAAGTGGATTCATGTGTTGTTTTATTAATTCAAAATTTAAAGCTGAAATGTTTTGAGTCAATAAGTATTCAACCCCTTTGTTATAGCAAGCCTAAATAAGTTCAGGAGTAAAAATGTGCTTAACAAGTCACATAATAAGTTGCATGGCCTCACCGTGTGTGCAATAATAGTTCAACATGATTTTTGAATGACTACCTCATCTCTGTACCTCACACATACTATTCTCTGTAAGATCCCTCAGTCAAGCAGTGCATTTCTAACAGATTCAACCACAAAGACCAAAGAGGTTTTCCAATGCCTCGCAAAGGGCACCTATTGGTAGGTGGGTAAAAAAACATTTTCTTCCATAATACCCACTGAACACAACCTCTTATAACCTCTCCAGGACACCTACACCACCCGATGTTACAGGAAGGCCATAAAGATCATCAAGGACATCAACCACCCGAACCACTGCCTGTTCACCCCGCTATCATCCAGAAGGCGAGGTCAGTACAGGTGCATCAAAGCTGGGACCGAGAGACTGAAAAACAGCTTCTATCTCAAGGCCATCAGACTGTTAAACAGCCATCACTAACATTGAGTGGCTGCTGCCAACACACTGTCATTGACACTGACCCAACTCCAGCCACTTTAATAATGGGAATTGATGGGAAATGATGTAAATATATCACTAGCCACTTTAAACAATGCTACCTTATATAATGTTACTTACCCTACATTATTCATCTCATATGCATATGTATATACTGTACTCTAGATCATCGACTGCATTCTTATGTCACTAGCCACTTTAACTATGCCACTTTGTTTACTTTGTCTACATACTCATCTCATATGTATATACTGTACTCGATACCATCTACTCTATGATGCTCTGTACCATCACTCATTCATATATCCTTATGTACATATTCCTTATCCCCTTACACTGTGTATAAGACAGTAGTTTTGGAATTGTTAGTTAGATTACTTGTTGGTTATCACTGCATTGTCGGAACTAGAAGCACAAGCATTTCGCTACACTCGCATTAACATCTGCTAACCATGTGTATGTGACAAATAAAATGTTATTTTATTTGATTTGATTTATAATGTAATGTCCATAATGATTGACCTTTGGGTGAAAGAATGGGACATTGAGGCCTTTACCACTTATACCTGTTATAAATCAAGATCATGTTAATGAATTGTAGTCTACAAGGCGCTAACATGGGAGTAAATACCACACTAATCTTCCAATCACAAGACCATTTATTTGCAATATAAAACAAAAAGCAAAACAAACAAGATTCAATCAAAACACAAAATGTGTGTTGTAAACCTCTGATCTAATCTGTTGATCATGTACAAGATGCATTTAGATACTTGAGCTTGATACAAAACAGAGTCCCAGTCCAGATCTTCAGTGTTGTACAATTATCTTTAGTCTTTACAAAAAGGTGCTGTATAAGTAGAAACATTATATACATGTTCTAGGTGGGATCTCACACAGCAGGAGGAAACAGTTAGCCAGATATCACATTCTGAGTAAATGACATATTTCCAGCACAACAAAAAGATAGTTGAAAAGGCAATAGGTTCTTGGCTGCCAGTTCTTACTATCCAATCCTCAGCTCTAGCTCATTTGTGATGATTTTTTGTTTTGTTTTTGTCCACAATATTTTGTACCCTTCCATGGAAAATTCCTGCCACATTACTCTCCCCACATCAAAGAATTTCTCCTCCAACTACCTCTACAGCTGTCTCATTATCTCAGACTAGGTGATTGATCAATGTCAACAACCCACTTTCCCATTAATAACCCCTGAATATGAATACACGTCATCTGGCTGACTCATCGATCCTGCCCTGTGAAACCTCACTGTGGCTTTGAGTAGGGGGGTTAGGGGTCAGGGTTAAAGTTCTGGAGTCACTATGATGGGGGGTCATCTCCATGGATAGCCTTGTACTTGGTCATCTCCTCTGGAAAAACCTTGCCCAGCTCAGAGATCAGCAGGCTCTTAAACTTCTGCAACCAGAGACAGAACAGAGGGGTCAGAGTTTGAAGCTAAAGTTTATTTACTGTTATTTAGTAAGAACCATTATGGCCTTAATGGTAATAAGACAATATAAGAGGATTATATATTCTTATGACAAGTCTTACAATCAATTATAATCCTAAGGCATTATACCAGCAGACTGAGTAAAGTGTAACCATGACTACTTGTCATTAAGTAACTTCTTGAATCTATTTACATGTCTTTATTAGGCTTGAATCTACTCCCACTTACCGTCATGGTGTCAATCTTGCCTTTAACCTGCTCGTTCTTGGCCAGGGCCCTTTCCAGACACTCCTTAGTGTACAGCTGGGGGTTACGACCCTGGTCTATGTATCTGACAACATAAGGCAAAACATTACATTGGTTTAGTTAGGCTGAGGGTCTGTGGCCAAGTGGAGGTCTGAGGGTGAGAAAGGGCTGGTATAAGGGTGACTTTCCTTCTATTAAGCTCAACACAGTCTTGAGTAGCCATCGTTACAAATCTAATCTCGTTGACTCGACAATTTGAATGGGAGCGCTGGCATCCAACACTCGCATTTGACTGGCTCTGCAAATAAATTACTACTCAGTTTCCCCTCAAGACAGGCAATTCCTTGTTTTGTCTGTGTCCCTTTTCCTGCCCTGTCAGACAAAGTCTTATAGCTTATGCAGCATTTGTTGAGTATCGTATGAATGCATGCTCGCCTGATGCAAGCCAGATTTATTTTCTTATCTGTTTCCTGCTCCAGTGTCACCCATACAAACTATGTGATTGGTTTGAAATGGCGCATAACTAGTTTCCATCGACTCCACCATACTCTCCACCCATTTTTATCTTATTCATGAGGTAACTTTCCCAGGCTTTCAAAAGTTACATGAGATGCCGGGGCTTCCGAGGCTCACAAACTAGAGCTAGAAATGGCAGGTGTATGTACAAGTTGGTAGGTACAGCTACTCACTCAAATGCCTCGAGAGGAACGTTGATCTCATGTAGCTGCTGGCGACATTTCTCAATGTCCTGCAGTCCCGTGATCATGTAGTTTCTGAAAGGCACAAAATCGAGGATAGACATTTCAACAACTAACGTTAGCAGGCAAAATCTACAACTACCATACAACTAACTACATCAACATTACTGATAGTTAGTCAGCAATCAAATCAGGTCATTAATATATGTTAAGTATTTGATACCATGCTGTGTGTCTATAACATTTATTGACTGTACTAGCTAGCTCGCTATGTGGAAGCTAGTTAGCATTGACTAACCAGTTTGTCTTTTTTACACAACTGTGGTGTATTGATAACGGGGAGTTGGCAGTCACATATTTAAGAGACTAGCTATGATTGCTAGCAATACTAGAAACATCTACCTAGCCAACTGGCAAAACTTACAGTTTTTGGTTGAGTCCTGTTTGACTGCTAGGTTGGAAGTCGCTAACGATGATTCCCATTTGTCGAATATTTTCAACAAACTTTTCGAGATGCTCCTCGAGGTTATCAAATTTCTCAGCCATGTCTCAAACAAAATGTTATCTATGTCTTCAGTTCTCATAAACATGAAATGTAAAAAGACAAACAAAGCCTTTTGTCAATTCATCACAATTTCAGTCGCTATCCAGACTCCCATAGTACTACACTGCTTTTCCGAAGGGTAAGAACCAATCATTGGCGAATGTGTAGTTGCCGTAGCGACAGCCTGCCGTCTGCAGCTCCAGATTGCTGCAAAGCGTCGTGCTCTGAAATAGTCAGAGACACATTGTTGCAACTTGCTATTTGTACAAGGTCTTATAAACTCGTAAAATTGATTGTTACAATGTATCATCATCACCATGCATTTTTAATACAGGTCATTTGAAAGCATGTGTTTATATATTGATGGACAGTGTTTTATAAGTGTTTTCAATTCATAAAAGCAGTGCAATAAAGCAATAAAACATACAAAATATAGTAAAATACTTTGTAGGCTACTTAGGACAGCTGGTTGAATGCCTCTTTGTAATATAATAACCTTAACCTAGTGTCCCACTTCACCTCACACTTGTTATGAATTCATCAATAAGACTTTGTAGAAGCTTGTGGATAACGATCCGATAACAAACTTGTTTTTTTTACCAATATGTGACAATAACCTTTTTACAAAACCCTCTCCATGCCTTTGGAAAATCGATTTGGGGACCTTCCAGGCTCTTGGTGAAAATCTAACTAAAGGAGTCTGCACATCTATTACTTGATCCTGAAACACCTCTACTTTCCCAAAATTCTGCCCCCTTTCATGAATGTAGCCTCTTTTATATCCCCCTTTATTGCACATCATGTGCTTCCTTTCTTTCCTATCTTATTATTTCCCTCTAATTCCTTCCACCGTCATCCTATGCTGTATTTGCTATTTCACAAATACATCGATTCAGAGATGTGATGAACAACTAAAACAACATATTTCAATGTATTATACAACATCTAATGAAGGAAAATACATTTACATTTATTAAAGGTTCATTTTGTGCATTTTATAGCTGAAAAGGTCCCTGTCCCACCATTCAAACACCATTCAGGGGAAGTGGAACAGTGCTATAAATCTGATTTCATAAAATATAACAACTGTTTACATGACTAGTTATTATATTTTAAAACACTACCAATAACTACTAATTTTAACACCAAAAGCGATATTGTTGAATTATAATTGATAGAATGAAAGCTTTATTTTGAAGGTTTCACATGGCCGGTTTTCATGAGTTTCAACATGTCACCCCATCTAGGAAGCCAGAACAGACTAACTTTAAAAAATGGTTAATGCACAGAACATATTCAGCCCCTCGGGAGGCTGAAAAGATTTGTCATGGGCCCTCTGATCCTCAAAAAGGTCTACAGCTGCACCGTTTACAGCATTTTGACTGGCTGCATCCTCGCTTGGTATGGCAAATGCTTGGCATCTGACACAAGGCACTACAGAGGGTAGTGCGTACATCCCTGGGACCGAGTTCCCAGCCATCCAGAACCTCTATCCCAGGTTGTGTCAGAGGAAGGTCCTAAAAATTGTCAGACTCCAGCCACCCAAGCCATAGACTGTTCTCTCTGCTTACGCACATGCAAGCCGTACCAATGCACCAAGTCTGAAACCAACAGGACCCTGAACAGCTTCTACGCCCAAGCCATTAGACTGCTAAACAGTTAGTTAAATAGTTAAGCAATAGCTACCCTGACTATCTGCATTGACACTTGACAGATCACATATGCTGATGCTACTGTTTGTTATCTATCCTGTTGCCTAGGTTTGTGTCAAGAACTGCAACACTGCTGGATTTTTCTCACTCAACAATTTCCCTTGTGTATCAAGAATGGTCCACCACCCAAAGGACCACCAGCCGACCTGATACAACTGTGGGAAGCATTGGAGTCAATATGGGCCAGCATCCCTGTGGAATATTTTCAACACCTTATAGAGTCCATGCCCCGACGAATTGAGGCTGTTCTGAGGGAGGGCAACTCAATGCTAGGAAGGTGTTCTTAATGTTTTGTACACATAGTGTATGCCGAACATATTAGCCGAACACATGATACATTTCTGAAATCCTCAGAAGTTTCCTAATCATACAACATTGAATTGAATTGTCATTGGAGTACAATTAGGACTTTAACAATGTTGTCCCAATTTATCTAACCTGCTGTCCCAGTCTACCAAATGTAAACTGAACATGGTTTAGACTCAGTTGAGGATTTCAGACATGTCAATGTATCATGTGTTGGGCTAATACTGTATGTTGGATATATGTCGAAAGAGGTTACAGAAAAAGAAGATGCAAAAAGTGTCCCCGTTTTTCTGAATTCACCCAACATACACTACAGGTCCAAAGTTTAAGAACACCTACTCATTCAAGTGTTTTTCTTTATTTTTACTATTTTCTACATTGTAGAATAATAGTGAATACATCAAAACTATGAAAAAACACGTGTGGAATCATGTCGTAACCATGATGACTGCTTTGCACACTCTTGGTATTCTCTCAACCAGATTCACCTGGAATGCTTTTCCAACAGCCTTGAAGGAGTTCCCTAATATGCTGGGCACTTGTTGGCTGCTTTTCCTTCACTCTGCGGTCCAACTAATCCCAAACCATCTCAAATGTCCACTGGTCTAATGTCCATTGCTCGTGTTTCTTGGCCGAAGCAAGTCTCTTCTTACTATTGGCGTCATTTAGTTGTGGTTTCTTTGCAGTAATTGGACCATGAAGACCTGATTCACAATCTTCTCTGAACAGTTTATGTTGAGATGTGTCTGTTACTTGAACTCTGTGAAGCATTTTTTGGGGCTGCAATTTCTGAGGCTGGTAACTCTAATGAACTTATCCTCTGCAGCAGAAGTAACACTGGGTCTTTCATTCCTGTGGCAGTCTTCATGAGAGCCAGTTTCATCATAGCGCTTGATAGTTTTTTGACAGCACTTGAAGAAACTGTCAAAGTTCTTGAAATTTTCCATATTGAATGACCTTGATGTCTTAAAGTAACGGACTGTTTTTTCTCATTGCTTATTTGAGCTGTTTTTGCCATAATATGGACTTGGTCTTTTACCAAATAGGGCTATATTCTGTATACCCTCCTACCTTGTCACAACACCTGATTGGCTCAAACGCATTAAGGAAATAAATTCCACAGATTAACTTTTAAGAAGGCACACCTGTTCTTTTAAATGTATCCTTGTGAAGTTGGTTGAGAGAATGCCAAGAGTGTGCAAAGCTGTCATCAAGGCAAAGGGTGGCTATTTGAATAATCTCTTTTTTAAAAACACTTTTTGGGTTACTACATGATTCCAAATGTGTTATTTCATAGTTTTGATGTTTTCACTATTATTACAATGTAGAAAATAGTACAAATAAAGAAAAAACATTAAATGAGCAGGTGATTAAAAACTTTTGACTGGTACTATATATATCCATTGATTCTTGAAGAATATAACTTATAAATAAATGCCTCATGAATTTAGTCACACTCCATGAAAACCCAAAATATAAGCTTGTATATCTCCAATGTTTGTAAACATCATAACTGTAAACAAACACTGTATAACCTCATAACATGGTTAAAACAATACTTTATATATCATGGATGGTCAGTCCTTGCATCCATAGCTCTGTCTATTAATCTGAGAGTGGTTTCATTTTTCCAGACCCATCCATCAGCTTTTAACCAAAACAGAGGCGGGGCAACCGTTTTGTTATTGTTTCTTCTGTGGATTTAAACAGCTGCATATTAACACCATATCAAAGTGTCACAAACAAAAAGGTAAACAATAGGCCTACAGCAAATTCAGCATACAGTCTTTATTTTTCACATGTAAATAGCACTTTTCAGTGGTGCTCAAAGCATGGCATTCTATGAGGACAGCATTTATTAATGAGCCCAATCAGTCCTCCATGACAACAAAATCATAAACAACAGAGTAGGGCTGGCTAATAAGTCCTTAGTTTTGGGGTTATGCTCAGGGAGAACAATTTGGCTAATCTATACTTCCATATTTCCAGGTCCTATTCTTGAAGATCAAGATGTATAACATTTACTGGAATGACTGGAATCTGATAGACCTTGGTTTTTAATATAAAGATATAATTTAACCCATAAAGTCAAATGTAATATCCATATATGGCCAGCTATGTAAACTTTAACATTGATTTATCCTGCAGTAGATGTCGTTCAAGTGGTAACATACCTTTTTGTCTTCTTTTAATGCCTCATAAGGGGAAAGTAATCTACAAGTAATTGAATGTAATCAGATTACGTTGCTGAGTTTGGGTAATCCAAAAGTTACGTTACTGATTACAATTTTGGACAGGTAACTAGTAACTGTAAATGATTACATTTATAAAGTAACCTACCCAACCCTACTGTTAGTATACCTGTTGTTTACGAAGCAATGCCAAATAACATTTTAATTGATTCACCAACAGCCCAATAACATTTATTGTGATTGGGTTGCAAAATCAACACAGAACAGTACCCTCAAAAAAAATGTACCACAACACCTGATGTCCCACTAATGCTGACATCACCCTACTTTCTGACTTGACTGGAATTGAAGGAAATTGAACCCCACCCTGAGACATATAGGCCTGCAAAGGGGAGATCTATAGGGGAGTGGGGAAAACGACCGTATGTATCGGCTGATAGGATGACATTGGCTAAAAAGCCCAGCCCACTTTCACGCTCTCCTCTTCCGTCCACATCTATCGCTCTCACTTCAGTCCACAGCATTATCCATTCCAACAAGGTAGAGCGGCCAAAGCCAACCCACGTCTGGCCGGTCGTTCCGTTCCGCTACTGCTATATGTGTGTGAGCGCAGCGAGCTAACGAGGATTGTGTGAGTCCTCGCCAAGGATTAGTGGAGTTGGTTTGTCCTCAGTAGATAGTGTCGCGGCAGCTGCAGTTACATCAAAGGCTTTAGCTCGCTCTTCCAGGTCACATCAACGCGAACGTTGCTGGATAGTAACGGTTTGATATCCCTCTCTACTGTAATAGCTGCTGCAGATTCGCCTTTTCGTCGCAAAGGCTACATTTTTCCGAACGGACTTATAAATGGTAAGTCGACGTGTTGGCTATATTAAAATAGAGAAGCTGGTGTTCTATGTGTTAACTATATTCGTTTCTAACATACATAATAGTGTATAGGCTTATTTCAAAGCAGCTATCTATTCGGTGCGCTTTGTAGCCTTTTGGATAATAGCAGAGATATTAAGCAGCCATTGCAACTAGGAATGCAGTCAATAGCCACAACACAGTCAGTCCACTAGGCTACTATTGAATATGATTATTTTTTACATTCAGTGGCAGATTTATTAGACTGCAAATCGATTAGACAGCAGTTCATCAGTGTATTCATGGCTTGTGTGTTTTTTCAGTCGGACCTCATCGGAATGATGCACTGAAGAAAGACTAGGCTACATGCAAGCGTCTGTTCAGAGGCTGCAGTATAGCTGAGCGATTGCGGCACACTGTTGACGTTTTTTTTACGGTTCCACAGTCTAACATCAGTGGTTGTCTGTAAAGGGAGAATCGTGAATTTCGATCGCCCTGCGCTCGGCGAAAACATAATGGCCACTCTACTGCGGAAAATCGGTCTGATTCGTCTTCACGACCGGGACACAGAGGACCCCAAGCATCACCAGGGCTCACTAAAGGGGACCAAGGGGAACACGAAGAGCACTAAGCAGCACTGTCAGACCACCAACGAGACGAACAACATCCTCAGCACCCCCGAGATCAAAGCGAAGAAGCTGGACCAGCACAACAGCAATGACAAACCGTCCGTAAAGGATAAGCAACAGGGCAAGGACGCCAATGAGAAACAGCAGATGGGAGGCGGAGGAGGAGGTGGGATCGGGGTTGGAAAATCAGCGACCAGTGCCTCAATACCACCACTAGCCCCTCACCGGCAGCACTGCACCCAAGTCCGGACGAGGAGACTTATGAAGGAACTCCAGGAGATCCGGCGGTTGGGAGACAACTTTATAACGGTCGAGCTGGTCGATGACAATCTATTTGACTGGAACGTCAAGCTCCACCAGGTGGACAAAGACTCGGCGCTGTGGCAGGACATGAAAGAAACAAACACCGAGTTCATTCTGCTGAATGTCTCTTTCCCCGACAATTTCCCCTTCTCTCCGCCATTCATGCGGGTGCTCACCCCCCGGTTGGAAAACGGGTACGTTCTGGACGGTGGAGCGATATGTATGGAGTTGTTAACCCCCCGCGGATGGTCCAGCGCCTACACAGTGGAAGCCGTGATGAGACAATTTGCGGCAAGTCTGGTAAAAGGACAGGTGAGGATATTTGTTTTATTAATGCATTCTTCCCGTGTGTGTTTTGAAACATTAGACGCTGCAGACGCTGAATATTTAGTGTTGAATGTTCATACCTGACACTCATGCAACATGCATAATGTTAATTTAGTGAACCCATACTGCATAAAACCTGTCAATAGTAGTTGCAGCTAGGTCACCCATGATACAAGTCAGCATTCGACGTCCATCCATGATACAAACCAGTATTCGACGTCCATCCATGTCTGAGCACTGTTACTTTCAAGTAGGTTTCTCTTTTTCTACTGCATTGTGGACACGGATGGGCAAAAAAACCTGCCTCTGATTCCAAAGGTTGCAAGTTGGAATCCAGTAATAGAAAGTTGTTTTTGAGATTTTTGTTTGAACCCTATCCCAAACGTCAGCCTGTACTTTAGGATTTCAGAGTTAATGCCTTAACTTAACCTTAAAACTTTGAAATTCGATCTTTGCAACAATTTCGAAATTTGATGCTTGATAAACTTGGATGAACGTCTAATTCTGTCATGAGACTGTGAGAGTTAGTTGCAGCTTGCCATTGCTCATATCTGCCAAACTGAGCAGAATCAGAATTGTGTTTTACTGTGATACAGATCTCATTTAGTGAGACCTAAAATCTCTCCCCCAGCTCTGAGAGGGAGAAAGAGAGAGGCAGGAATCCATCTCCCCATCTTAGACGTGATTCATCTTTAGCTGTGACATTACAGCCGCCATTTCGCTGCTGTGCTCTGAATGTTCTCTACTCTGTGTGAGATGTATATTCCTCCTCCTATCTCCTCATTGGAATGCATCATCTTTTATCACCTCCAGAAATCCTCACCATTAAGGGGGGAAAAAATGTCTACCATAGAAATGACAAGGTCACTCCAGATCATCTAATTATTGGCCAGATATAGAAGACATGTGCATGGGGGTTTCATTTCCTCAAGCCTACAGGAATGATTTGAAATCATATATGTAAAAAATGTAATAAAAAATGTAATTAAACTACTGCAGGTCATATGAAGTGATTGGAACCACATCGACCAAGCATCATCCAGTCAGTCAGTAGCTTGTCTCTCCTCTGTGCTCTCGCCTGTCCTGTCCTCTTTGACAGAGACAGACTGAGCAGAACTTATGTAAATCAGACGCTGCTACATTCTCACCCCCTCTGTCATCAAATATGATCATTTCCCTGTCATTTATCATGTTTGTTGACCTGATCCTATTCAATCAGTACGCTGATGCATGAAATACACCACATGAACAAGTAGAGCATTGCATGCATTAGAACGTTATTGCTTGTCATTCCTTGAATCTAGCTGCTTTGACTGACGGTTCGGGTTTGCCCGTCACATGTGACGTCATTGTTATGACAGCGTTATGACAGGAGGGATTTATGTAAGCATGTCACCAGATTTCCCTCCAGTGACCTAAGAGTGGTAGTTTTTCCCTTTTCCCTTTGATGATGTAACGGAATTTCAGTTGAATTCCAGTTGACATTGGGTCATGCAGGTGTTATTATAGGTCTATTAAATGTATGAATTATTAGAGAGGAAGAAATATATGCTTAGTCTAATGGATAATGTAAAACAAAGGTATGTGTGGTGGTTCTGTTTTCAATATTATGCATTGATATCGTGCATATCACTTCAAATAATTCAGGTACATTGACACATAAGATGTGGTCACAATCGTAAATGCATGGGCAATGTAAGGAAAAACACCCAAAAGGATCCATAGCAAAGACATCAATAATATAGATTGGTGATGTACACGTCATCTCAAGTATTTCATTTACACTTAATACATTTATAATGTATTACGAGCCAGTTAGATCCTAATGATGCATTGTGAGCAGAAGCAGCTGTGAACGTAGTGGTTCTCATCTCCATCCCACTGGTTGAGGCCTTAAAATTGCACACACACACGCACGCACGCACACACACACACACACACACACACACACACACACACACACACACACACACACACACACACACACACAAAAACACCCACACACACACACACACACACACACAGTATTCAGAGTACACCATTTTCTTTTTTCTTTTTTTTTAGTATCAGTCAAGACAGAACATCACAAGGTTCTAGAAATGACTCATGAGAGTGAAGACCTTTTGTCATTATCTGGATTAGTCGGTTGGTTTTTCCATCTTATCTCTCTGATTACACTCTGATGGGGAGATAGTAAGAGAGAGAGAGAGGGAGAAAGAGAGAGAGAGAGAGAATGAGAGAGAGAGAGAGAGAGAGAGAATGAGAGAGAGAGAGAGAAGCTCTGCAGTCAGTATACACTAATTAACTTCCCAGTGCCTTCCTCCTCCAGTTTGCTAATGAAAACAATATTGATTAATTATGCAAGTGTGTGCGTGTGCATGTGCGTGTGTCTTTGCTTGTGCATCTCTGTATGTGTGTTTCCTGATTTCCCATGTGATTGGTTTGCCACATCCTGAATGTGAAACTAACACAAAGTAATTCCTCCTCTAGTGCCACTAGTACTGCTACTCTGTGGTTCCCTGTGGTGGTTCTGCTTGAGATAGAAATGATCACCTCCAATAACAACCATCTCCTGAATGGGACGATGATGTAATTACTGAGTTGAAAGACAATAGATTCCTATGGTTTCCCCATGGATGTGTACCAGACCCCAGGGTAGCAGAAGAAGACTAGGTTTTCAGATTGAAGACCAATTAAAAAGGTGCTGGTTCTTTAATTTGACAGTACCAGAGTTCATATCTTAGAGTGAATATTCTATAAGTGGCACACAAGCTGTAGAACATGCGAGCTGCACCGCTCCTATTGAAGCACTGAATGTTTTTTAGAAGTTGTTTGACCATGGGTGATTATCAGCATTATCAAATCAAATACATTTTCATTTGTCTGCGCCGAATACGACAGGTGTAGTAGACCTTACAGTGAAATGCTTACTTACAAGCGCTTAACCAAAAATGCAATTTTAAGAAAAGACCCCCAAAAAAGTAAGAGATAAGAATAACAAATAATTAAACAGCCGTAAATAATAATAGTGGGGCTATATACATGGGGTACCGGTGTCAAGGTAATTGAGGTAATATGTACATGTAGGTAAAGTGACTATGCATAGATAATAACAGAGAGTAGTAGCAGCGTACAAGAGGGGCATTGCAAATAGTCTGGGTGGCCATTTGACTAGGTGTTCAGGAGTCTTATGGCTTGGGGGTAGAAACTGTTTAGAAGCCTCTTGGACCTAGACTTGGTGCTCCAGTACCTCTTGCCGTGCAGTAGAAGAGAGACCAGTCTATGATTAGGGTGGCTGGAGTCTTTGACAATTTTTATGGCCTTCCTCTGACACCGCCAGGTATAGAGGTCCTGGATGGCAGGAAGCTTGGCCCCGGTGATGTACTGTGCAGTACGCACTACCCTCTGTAGTAGAGGTCGATCGATCATGATTTTTCAACACCTATACCGATTATTGGAGGACCAAAAAAAGCCGATAGCGGTTAATCGGGCCGATTTTTATAAATATATAAATATTTGAAATAATGACAATTAAAACAATACTGAATGAACACTTTTATTTTAACTTAATATAATACATAATTAAAATCATTTAGTCTCAAGTAAATAAAGAAACACGTTCAATTTGGTTTAAATAATGCAAAAACACAGTGTTGGAGAAGAAAGTAAAAGTGCAATATGTGCCATGTAAAAAAGCTAACGTTTAAGTTCCTTGCTCAGAACATGAGAACATATGAAAGCTGGTGGTTCCTTTTAACATGAGTCTTCAATATTCCCAGTTATTATAGAAATTATAGGACTATTTCTCTCTATGCAATTTGTATTTCATATACCTTTGACTATTGGATGTTCTTATAGGTACTATAGTATTGCCAGCCTAATCTCGGGAGTTGATAGGCTTGAAGTCATAAACAGCACTGTGCTTCAAGCATTGCTAAGAGCTGTTGGCAAACGCAGGAAAGTGGTGTTTGAATGAATGCTTACGAGCCTGCTGCTGCCTACCACCGCTCAGTCAGACTGCTTTATCAAATATCAAATCATAGACTTAATTATAATATAGTAAACGCACAGAAATACGAGCCTTAAGTAATTAATATGGTCAGATCTGGAAACGATCATTTCGAAAACAAAACGTTTATTCTTTCAGTGATATATGGAACCATTCCATATTTATTCGAACGGGTGGCAACCCTAAGTCTATAAATTGCTGTTACATTGCACAACCTTCAATGTTATGTCATAATTATGTACAATTCTGGCAAATTAATTCCGGTCTTTGTTAGGAAGAAATGGTCTTCTCACAGTTCGCAATGAGCCAGGCGGCCCAAACTGCTGCATATACCCTGACTCTGCATGCACTGAACGCAAGAGAAGTGACACAATTTCAGGCACAGCATTGATTATATGCAAAGCAGGACAAGCTAGTTAAACTAGTAATATCATCAACCATGTGTAGTTAACTAGTGATTATGTTAAGATTGATTGTTTTTTATAAGATAAGTTTAATGCTAACTAACAACTACCATGGCTCCTTGCTGCACTCGCATAACAGGTGGTCAGCCTGCCACGCATTCTTTTTGTGGATTGCAATGTAATCGGCCATAATCGGCATACAAAAATGTAGATTACCGATTGTAATGAAAACTTGAAATTGGCCCTTGCGGTAGGAGGCCGAGCTGTTGCCATACCAGGCAGTGATGCAACCAGTCAGGATGCTCTTGATGGGGCAGCTGTAAAACCTTTTGAGGATCTGAGGACCCATGCCAAATCTTTCCAGTCTCCTAAGGGAGACTGTCGTGCCCTCTTAACGACTGGCATGGTGTGCTTGGACCATGTTAGTTTGTTGGTGATGTGGACGCCAAGGAACTTGAAGCTCTCAACCTGCTCCACTACAGCCCTGTCGATGAGAATGGGGGTGTGCTCGGTCCTCCTTTTCCTGTAGTGTCTTGATCACATTGAGGGAGAGGTTGTTGTCCTTGCACCACACAGTCAGGTCTGTGACCTCCTTCCTATAGGCTGTCTCATCGTTGTCGGTGATCAGGCCTACCACTGTTGTGTCATCAGCAAACTTAATGATGGTGTTGGTGTTGTGCCTGCCAGTGCAGTCATGAGTGAACAGGGAGTACAGGAGGGGACTGAGCACGCACCCCTGAGGGGCCCCTGTGTTGAGGATCAGTGTGAGGATGTGTTGTTACCTACCCTTACCACCTGGGGGCGGCCTGTCAGGAAGTCCAGGATCCAGTTGCAGAGGGAGGTGTTTAGTCCCAGGGTCCTTAGCTTAGTGATGAGCTTTGAGGGCACTATGGTGTTGAACGCTGAGATGTAGTCAATGAATAGCATTCTCAAATAGGTGTTCCTTTTGTCCAGGTGTGAAAGGGCAGTGTGGAGTGCAATAGACATTTCTTCAGCTGTGGATCTTTTATTTTGTATTTTTTTATTTCATCTTTATTTAACCAGGTAGGCTAGTTGAGAACAAGTTGTCATTTACAACTGCGACCTGGCCAAGTTAAAGCAGTGCGACAGAAACAACAACACAGAGTTACACATAAACAAATGTACAGTCAACAGAATAGAGTGTAGAAGAGTAGGGAGGTAAGGCAATAAATAGGCCATGGATGCGTAATTAGCATTAACACTGGAGTGATAGATGTGCAGATTATGATGTGCAAGTAGAGAATAGAGATACTGGGGTGCAAAAGAGCAAGAGGATAAGTAATAATATGAAGATGAGGTAGTTGGGTGTGCTATTTACAGATGGGCTGTGTACAGGTACAGTGATCTGTGAGCTGCTCTGACAGCTGAAGCTTAAAGTTAGAGAGGGAGATATGACTCCAGCTTCTGTGATTTTTGCAATTCATTCCAGTCATTGGCAGCAGAGAACTGGAAGGAAAGGTGGCCAAAGGAAGTGTTGGCTTTGGGGATGACCTGTGAAATATACCTGCTGGAGCTTGTGCTATGGGTGGGTGTTGCTATGGTGACCAGTAAGCTGAGATAAGGCGGGGCTTTACTTAGCATAGACTTATAGATGACCTGGAGCCAGTGGGTTTGGCGAGGAATATGTAGTGAGGGCCAGCCAATGAGAGCATACAGGTCGCAGTGGTGGGTAGTGTATGGGGCTTTGGTGTCAAAATGGATGACACTGTGATAGACTACATCCAGTTTGCTGAGTAGAGTGTTGGAGTCTATTTTGTAAATGACATCACCGAAGTCAAGGATCGGTAGGATGGTCAGTTTTACGAGGGTATGTTTGGCAGCATGAGTGATGGAGGCTTTGTTGCGAAATATGAAGCTGAGTCTAGATTTAATTTTGGATTGGAGATGCTTAATGTGAGTCTAGAAGGAGAGTTTACAGTCTAACCAGACACCTAGGTATTTGTAGTTGTCCACATATTCTAAGTCAGAACTGTCCAGAGTAGTGATGCTAGACGGACGGGCAGGTGTGGGCAGCAATCGGTTGAAGAGCATGCACTTAGTTGTACTTGCATTTAAAATCAGTTGGAAGGAGTGTTGTATGGCATTGAAGCTCATTTGGAGGTTTGTTAGCACAGTGTCCAAAGAAGGGCCAGATGTATGCAGAATGGTGTTGTGTGCGTAGAGGTGGATCAGAGAATCATCAGCAGCAAGAGCGACATCATTGCTATATACAGATCTGTTGGTTCGGTATGCAAATTGGAGTGAGTCTAGGGTTTCTGGGATAATGATGTTGATGTGAGCCATGACCAGCCTTTCAAAGCATTTCATGGCTACAGACGTGAGTGCACGGGCCGGTAGTCATTTAGGCAGGTTACCTTTGTGTTCTTGGGCACAGGGACTATGGTTGTCTGCTTGAAACATGTTGGTATTACAGATTCAGACAGGGAGAGGTTGAAAATGTCAGTGAAGACACTTGCCAGTTAGTCAGCGCATGCTCGGAGTACACGTTATCACACGTTAACACAGCTATTTAGGTCAGTGGTCATGACGGCCATGAACATAACCACGTCCAGAGAGAACCTTTGTTGAATAAAGACCAAATTCACTCTCAAATGTTTTGCTTTTTTACACTTCATCTTTTACCAGGAAGAGATTATTAAAAGTCTAGAACCCCTACACCCTTTATATTCAGTACCAGTCAAAAGTTTGGACACACCCACTCATTCCAAGTTTTTTATTTTTTATTTTTTTTTACTATTTTCTACATTGTAGAATAATAGTCAAGACATCAAAACTATTAAATTAAACATACGGAATCATGTAGTAACCAAAAAATTGTTAATCAAATCAAAATATATTTTAGATTCAAAGTTGCCACCTTGCTTGAAGAGAGCTTTGCACACTCTTGGCATTATCTCACCAAGCTTCATGAGGTAGTCACCTGGAATGCATTTAAATTCTCAGGTGTGCCTTGTTAAATTTGTGGAATTTCTTTCCTTCTTAATGCATTTGAGCCAATCATTTGTATTGTGACAAGGTAGGGGTAGTATACAGAATATAGCGCTATTTGGTAAAAGACCAAGTCCATATTATGGCAAGAACGGCTCAAATAAGCAAAAAGAAACAACAGTCCATCATTACTTTAAGACATGAAGGTCAGTCAATTTCAAGTGCAGTCGCAACAACCATCAAGCGCTATGATGAAACTGTCTCTCATGAGGACCGCCACAGGAAAGGAAGACCCAGACTTACCTCTGCTGCAGAGGATAAATTCATTAGAGTTAACTCTACTTCAGATTGCAGCGCAAATAAATGTTTCACAGAGTTCAAGTAACAGACACATCTCAACATCAAGTGTTCAGAGGAGACCGCGTGAATCAGGCCTTCATGGTCGATTTGTTGCAAAGAAACCACTACTAAAGGACACCAATAATATGGAGAAACTTTCTTGGGCCAAGAAACAATGCATGGAGCATGGAGGAGGTGGATGTGATGGTGTGGGCGTGCTTTGCTGTTGACACTGTCTGTGATTTATTTAGAATTCAAGGCACACTTAACCAGCATGGCTACCACAGCATTTGGCTGCGATACGCCATCCCATCTGGTTTGCGCTTAGTGGGCCTATTATTTGTTTTTCAACAGGAAAATGACCAAACACACCTCCAGACTGTGTAAGGGCTATTTGACCAAGAAGGAGAGTGATGGTGTGCTGTATCAGATGACCTGGCCTCCACAATCCCCCGACGTCAACCCAATTGAGATGGTTTGGGATGAGTTGGACCGCAGACTGAAGGAAAAGCAGCCAACAAGTGCTCAGCATATGTGGGAACTCCTTCAAGACTGTTTGAAAAGCATTCCAGGTGAAGCTGGTTGAGATAATGTTGTTTTGGTTACTACATGATTCCATATGTGTTATTTCATAGTTTTGATGTCTTCACTATTATTCTACAATGTAGATAAGTCAAAATAAAGAAAAACCATTGAATGAGTAGGTGTGTCCAAACTTTTGACTGGTGCTATATCTACTTGCGTGTTACACACAGTCAGACATCACTAAACCCACAACTATTTGCATATTACACATGCATTTCCACAGTCAACAAGTATTCAGTGATGTGTTGACAATATCCCCAGCTCTCCAGTACCATAGCATGTTTCTCTAGCTTGATCCGATTCTCTGGCACATGCAGCTAGGCGTTACGCAATAATCCCAAGCCCAAAGCCTCTTACCAAGATACACTGGGGCCCTGATCGGAGTGCCCGCCGCCCAGCCCATTGATCTCCATTCACAAGATTACCCATCAACCACTTCACTTCACACAACGGACTAGTGTGTGTCCCTGTGGATGTGAGCAAGCAAGGAAGGGAAGGCTTAAGTGAACTAGATTAACAATGATAGACAACTGTATTGTACAGCCTCAAGCACACTCTGGATGTAACACACACACAAACACACCTTTCTCTCTCTCTCTCTCCCTCTCTTCCCCATCTCTCTTGCTCCTTCTTTCTCTTCCCCTCTCCCTCTCTCCCTCCATCTCTCACCCTCTCTGTCTGTCTCTCTTTCTATCTCTCTCTCGCTCTCTCTGTTATTTCAGTCTTGTTAAGCGTCAGTCAGCCCGGACATGCCTGGGGCTGGAACAAGTTATTTCAGTCCCTATTTTGTCCACACGCACACACACACACACACGCACGCACACACACACACACACACACACACACACAGGAAGGAAGGAAGGAAATACCAATTGCACAGGGCAGACGGGACGGAAATAATCGTCACACAGCCAAGGGGAAGGAAATAATCGCTGTGCAGTGGCTAGGGGGACAGACATAATCGTCACACGTTAATGGAGTGTGCCGGCCGGTGGAGTGATATTGTTGATTGATGTAATGTAAACAATGCGGTAGTCAGTCTCTACATTGCTCTCTTCCAGGCAATGTTGATTAGGGGAAATAAGGCTTAGCTCTCAAATGGCTGTGATATCCAGTTTAATTAAATCAGTGCAAGACAATTCAGGAAATTGTTTTGAATGTCATTTGTTAATTGTTTAATTGGTCATAATTGATGAGGTTGATGAATTTAGCTGTGCATGCGTGTGTGTATTGAAATTGTTCTAATAATGGTTGTGTGTTAAACCAGTGGCCACTGGCCAGTCGTCCTCTGGTATTAATCACCAAGGTAATGACTCTTCTCGATCGCCCTGGCAACCTCTCTCCATGGCAAAGATGGCCACAAACCTTGTCGGGCTAACCAATGATGTATATAAACCCTGGATGTTTGATGCTATGCATTAGCCATTGAGAGGCTTTGAAGCCACCTGTCGGCCATATTTGCACTCCCTAGTAGGAGCAGTCCTCCATAGGAATGAATGGAATGCTATAGTATTTCAATTTAATGTTTCAAGTATTTTTTGTTGTAGTGGGGGCAGTAACAATAGTAATCTCCAAAAACTATACTTTAAGGGTAATGATTTTATATAATAAATAAAAAAATGTTTGGCTCATATAATATAATTTAAAAGTCTGCATTAAGGTGTCTATAATAAAATACATTTGTCAAAAACGAATGTAGACATTAATAAATGCATTTCTATAGCTTTCAAAATATTTTTTTACTACGGTGGGGGAGTGCCGAGATGAAGGCACAGTGGCTTCAAAACTGTGCCCCCTGCCAGTTATCTAGTGGATATATAAATCAGTGGTTGTAACAGAGTCAACTGGCACATTATTAAAACAGACATGATTATACCAAGGTAACGATTAGTTAGGCAAGCTAAACAGTCTCGCCCAGTTGAGCTGTCACCTCTCTGGAATGGGTCCTAGGTTTCAGGAATTCAATGAGTTATTGATAAGAGGCTTTGTCTGTCTCGAAGTCATAAGTCTTCATTGGATTATTTTGCCTGGTAAAATAGCAAGACATTTCTCTCACTTTTCAACTCATTTTAGTGGTTTTGAGAAAGGGTGGCCATTACTGCTGACACAGTGTCTTTATTGAGCATCTCAATTAGGGATGCACGATATATAGGTGAACATATCGGAAGTCTAGTTTAACACTGATGTGCAAAACCGATGTCAAAGGTGACGTCCATACCTATATAACGTAGGTACATGACGTAATGACGCCACGTAAAATTTTGCGCTATACGTGCAACACAGAATTCCCAATTTAGCCCACAATATCTGCTGTGTGGGTCAAGCAGTCAACAAGTCAAGCAGTCATTTGAAAAAGTAACAAAATTTCAGCAAGACAACTCAAAGGTGAAATCCATTAAAGCCAAGATAATGGAATTCATTGCCCTTGACAGTCAACCGTTCTCTGACGTGGGGGATGTTGGCTTTCGCCGACTGGTCGAGCACCGGTTAACACTACCAAGTGTGCTATTTTTCCGATGTTGCCCTACCGGAGTTACACAGTAATAGCGTCACAACATACATACAATGGAACGCCGTATGGGTCTTTGCGTGTCAAACTAGAACAGACTAGAACAGGAACATAATAAGAACAGGAGGATCATCAGCTCAGAAGGTGGGACCTTTCTCCTGTCTCACAGGGAGACAGGAGAAACTGTCAAAGATGTACAAAAAAGTCTGCAAACACCAGCCACGAGCGATATGTTTACAATACCGCGTTGGTAATAAAGCATAATTTGTTCGAACGCAACTTCTGGGGTAGCTAACTTTATCTTGGTACCTAAACTAGCACCAATACTACCAGCCTGAAAACAGACTTATTAGCAATGATTTAGCAATCCTTGTAAGTAAGTATTAGCTAGGTTGCCACTTGTTGTTCGCCTATTGAAATTGAACTTCAGTTCATGACAATAAATAGCTAGCCAGCTACTTGACCCTGTTGCTCAAAGCTAACGTTATAAGCAGCCAACTAGCTTCATCTGGCGAGTGAGACTCGACCGGACTGGGTTATGTGTTGTGAAGCTAGCCACAATAAGGATTAGGCACAAATGGGAATTTACAGATTTGCCTTCAAAATAAATGTATGTCATTTACAGTGATGCAAATGAACACAACTAGTAGAATTATGCCATACTTTTATTTTGAAGGCTAACCGAAAAATCCTTACGTATCGATGAGTCATTGTGACATGAAATACGATTGATAATGTAATCAATGTGTAATAACTACATATAAAATGTATGAATGCGTTATATAATTATGTGACGTGCAGTCATATCCAGGTCCTGATTGGTAAACAAACTTATTTGACACGTAAAATAGTGTTAAATAGTAAGTGAAAGAAATAGGTTTTGATTATGTTTTAATGGTAATGGGGACATACGTAAATGCCAACAAAATAACGTTTTGGTCAGTCTGTGTCTGTGTGTGTGTGTGTGTAACCTTTATTTAACTAGGCAAATCAGTTAACAACAAATTCTTATTTACAATGACGGCCTAACCTAGCCAAATCCAGACGATGCTGGGCCAACTGTACGCCGCCCAATGGAACTCCCAATTACGGCTGGATGTGATACAGCCTGGATTCGAACCAGGGACTGTAGTGACGCCTCTTGCACTGAGATGCAGTGTCTTAGACCGCTGCGTCCATGTGTGTGTGTTAACTATTTAACTGTTCTAGAATGTTCAAAGGGCTGCAAAAATTGTCAATATCGGTATCGTCCCAAAATTTCATATCCGTGCATCACTAATCTCAATAATCTATGGGAGAATCTCAATTGCATACTCCTCACGTCCCCTCTCTCCTTGCCTCTTTCTCAAACCCATTGGATGAGAAAGCCAAAGGTCCCTTCTCTCTAACCTTCAACCTCCAATGGGTTTTGAGAAGGAGGTGAGGAGAGAGTAGGCCTACTACTACTCTGACTATTGAGATACAGCCTTAATGTCTGTGTGTCTCCTCTGTGAGACAGGAAAAAGGTCCCACCTTCTGAGCTGATGATCCTCCTGTTCTTATTATGTTCCTGTTCTAGTCTGTCTTAGTCACTGAGTCTCATTAACCAGCGCATTTAGACATGGAAACTGTGTTCCTAATCACCTGACCACTCAGCATTATGACCCCATCCTACTCATCCCCAGAATCTTTAAGACACAAAATGTCCGACCAGACACACAAGCCTGCCATTTGACACAAAATGGCTGAATCTGAAACAGAGTCTCAATTGACACCCTGTTCCACACGTAGTGCACTACTTTTGACCAGACAAAGAATGGTTCTGAAATTGCATCCTAAGATAATGCACAATATAAGGAATAGGGTGCTATTTCAGATGCTTTTACGCTACTGCTACTCTCTGTTCATCATATATGTATAGTCACTTTAACTTTAACCATATCTACATGTACATACTACCTCAATAAGCCTGACTAACTGGTAGCCTCGCTACTTTTATAGCCTCGCTACTGTATATAGCCAGTCTTTTTACTGTTGTTTAATTTCTTTACCTACCTATTGTTCACCTAATACCTTTTTTGCACTATTTGTTAGAGCCTGTAGGTAAGCATTTCACTGTAAGGTCTACTACACCTGTTGTATTCGGCGCACTTGACAAATAAACTTGGATTTGATTTGATTTGCAGATAGCGTCAGCATCGTGCACAACATTTGACCAGAGCCTTACTGAGATTTGGTTGATCCCTTTGACACAAAATGACCGTACAGACACACTAACCGCTCGTTTAATACATTACCCTTTAATGTGGTTTGAGTGTGACCAATGGAAACTGATTTACTGCGGTGGTGGCAAGGAGCCATTCTGGCCTGTGTTCTTCTCTCTCTCTCTCTCTCTCTCTCTCTCTCTCTCTCTCTCTCTCTCTCTCGCTTTTTCTCTCTCGCTTTCTCTGTCTCTTTCCCTCTCCCGCTTTTTCTCTCTCGCATTCTCTGTCTCTCTCGCTTTCTCTATCTCTTTCCCTCTCTCCCTCCCTCTCTTTCTCTCTTACTCTTGCTCTGTCTCTCTCTTCCTCCCCCTCCCTCTATCTCTCTCACTTTCTGTGTGTGTGTGTGTCTGTGTGTCTGTGTGTGTGTGTGTGTGTGTGTGTGTGTGTGTGCGTGCGTGCGTGCGTGTGTGTGTGAGTTGACTCTTCAAAGCGTTATGCTCCAGAGGTGAATCATAAATTAGATGATGTCATTTAAGACAACACACAACGCCTCCAAAAGCAGAATCAGCCATGCATCTTATATTAGCTTTAGTATGCCTCTTATTGTGGCTCTGAGGCTAAATATTAATATTTTGAAGATAAAGTCCGGGCTTTTTTGTTTTGTCATTTTGTTCTCCCACCCACACAATCCTCTTTAGAGAAGACTGAGCCACTGTTGCTAAGAGATCATCCCAGCTTTAGCGTCACATGCAACGCCTACACTCGCTTCTTTCCTCCTCTCCCACATACTGTATATTATTAGCCTTTGTGTGTGTAGGAAATACAGTTGTTATTGTTTTTTTTTACCAAGATGGGAGATTGTGTTTGGATGGAATTGCTTCTTTGACTACCTCAATTGTTTGTGGGACGCTTTTTGCAGCCATCGCAAGAATATTATCTCCCATATTTTTTCTTTTCATATTTGTGATGTTGAAATGTTTCATTGTTGGATCTGAGAAGAGGATCTAGTCTCCAGAGTAGCTCCTTCTCTCTGGCAATCGAGAGTGACATCTTGGGTTTTTCTCTCCTTTCTCTTTCCTTCAACATTAATCTAATGTTGCAACAGCACCCAAAGCACCTGAGCTTTCACCACCAAAACCGTGGTCATGTATACACTATATATACAAAAGTGTATGGACGCCACTTCAAATGAGTTTATTCTGCTATTTTAGCCACACCCATTGCTGACAGGTTGCAATCTCCATAGACAAACATTGGCAGTAGAATGGTCTTAGTGAAGCACTCAGTTACTTTCAATGTGGCACCGCCATCGGATGCCACCTTTCCAACTAGTCAGTTTGTCACATTTCTGCCCTGCTAGAGAAATGTTATTGTGAAGTGGAAATGTCTAGGAGCAACAACGGCTCAGCCGCGAAGTGGTAGGCCACACAGTCTCACGGAACGGGACCACTGAGTGCTGAAGCACATACTGTAGGTCATAATAATCTGTCCTCAGTTGCAACACTCACTACCGAGTTCCAAACTGCTGGAAGCAACATCAGCACAAGAACTGTTCATCGGGAGCTTCATGAAATGGGTTTTCATGGCCGAGCAGCTGCACACAAGCCTAAGATCACCATGCGCAATGCCAAGCGTCAGCTGAAGTGGTGTAAAGCTCGCCGCCATTGGACTCTAGAGCAGTGGAAACGCGTTCTCTGGAGTGATGAATTACGCTTCACCATCTGGCGGTCCGATGGATGAATCTGTGTTTGACGGATGCCAGGAGAACGCTACCTGCCCCAATGCATAGTGCCAACTGTAAAGTTTGGTGGAGGAGGAATAATGGTCTGGGAAGGCCCTTTCCTGTTTCAGCATGACAATGCCCCTGTTCACAAAGCAAGATCCATACAGAATTATTTGTAAATAATAATATTTTGTATATTTTTTATTAATAAAAACCTTGGATGGCTTGTTTATTTTATCACATTTGATTAGATAATAGCATATCTTTCCCCAATCAAGAGAGTGAAAGACGTTGTTTACGCATCCACCCTAACACTACACTACACATGTCACTCAATGTGACATTCTACCTGCTACACAGAAAACAACCAAAATCGACTTTATTTTTCATTATTTCAATTCACAAGATAGAATGAAAGTGCGTGTCAGGCATTGAGAATTAAAGCTGACAGATTCTTGAGCTTGGACGCATCGCAATGCGAGCAGCATAGTAGCTTCCATAACATTCTTTAAACGCGTTCCCCTGATGGCTGATATATAGCAGGGCCGTAAGAACCCAATTTAATTTTTGTTCTTCATGTCTGATCTTTTTTTCAGTCCATTTTCTGTCACTGTTCCATTACATTTTGGGTGGTTGTTTTGGTAACAGCAAGTCATGTGGAAAAAAATCTGCGTCCAGACTGAGGTTGCGTAATGTATCATTGGGAAGCACATACAGATGTGGTACAAATCAGAACTCAAAAGATCAGATGTTTTTTGTTGTTGTTGCTGTTTATACATATCAAATATGACAAATAATTGGCAAAAGATCAGAGTTGGGATTCCTTTGAGATCAGTGTGGGGATCAGCATCGAGATCCGTGTGGAAGAACTTGACTGGCCTGCACAGAGCCCTGACCTCGACCCCATCGAACACCTTTGGGATGAATTGGAACACCGACTGTGAGCCAGGCCTAATCACCCAACATCAGTGCCTGACCTCTTGTGGCTGAATGGAAGTAAGTCCCCGCAGCAATGTTCCAACATCTATTGGAAAGCCTCCCTGGAAGAGTAGAGACTGTTATAGCAGCAAAGGGGGGACCAACTCCATATTAATGCCCATGATTTTGGAATGAGATGTTCGATGAGCAGCTGTCCACATATTTTTGGTCATGTAGTGTATGTTATTATTCACCTGTAAAATAATTGTACCATTCATCCTTATGAGGATATTCATCCTTTTGATGCAGTACTGGTGACATAAGGGTGTTGAATATCTGTGACAAGGAAGTTTTTTTTATGTAAAGAGCTGACTTAGTAGTCAGTCACCTTGGGGAGTTGGACCAAGGGAGCTTGTGGAAGGATGGTTGTGGGTCTCTCTTTTCTCAGCAATAATTGACTCAGTGGGGTGTAGAATGCAGATGATACTGTACTCATTCTCACTCCCTCTCGCTCTCTTTCTGTGTGGGTGTGTTTTCAACGTATCAATGACGTCAATTCCCTACTAATCATCTCTCTCTCCTTCTCTCCCTCCCTCTCTTTCTCTCTCTCTTTCCGTAGGGGCGTATCTGCAGAAAATCAGGGAAGTCCAAGAAGGCGTTTAGCCGCAAAGAGGCGGAGGCCACCTTTAAGAGTCTGGTGAAGACCCACGAGAAGTACGGCTGGGTCTCGCCCCCTGTGTCTGACGGCTGAGGTGACGGGCCGGCCATGACGCTAGCTAGCCATGCTAACCATGACACACCACGCTAACTCGACTCCTCCTCCTTGACCATACCACTCCACCGCTCCAGTTGTTTTCGGTTGCTTTGGGTTTTTTCTTGTTGTTGTCTTCATCAGCTCACTGAGACTTCAGAAGGAACAAATAAAGGAACGCTCGCCTACTTCGTCTTCACTTTGCCGATAATCGTCATAATTCGTCATCATCAAGCCTCCCTCCTGCGCTGCACTCCTCCCTCCCTCCCTCCTCTCTCTCTGCGTTCATCCCTCCTTCGGCTGAGTAGAAGGTTCTGCGGGATGTGCGTGAACTGACTTATTCAGGAAAGTGTGTGTGTGTGTGTGTGTGTGTCAGCGGAGTGTTTGTCACAGCGGTTGATGGATTGGGTTTCCGACACACGCACACACACACCAACCACACACACACACTGACTGTGTGGGGATCTGTGGAAAGACTGTGAAAGACTACTGAGAAGAGGGAGATGTATCACCTCTCCTCTTTTGTCCCACCCTCCCATCTCACCTTCCTTCCTCTCCTCTTTTGTCCCACCCTCCCATCTCACCTTCCTTCCTCTCCTCTTTTGTCCCACCCTCCCATCTCACCTTCCTTCCTCTTATCCCTCATCGCTCTCTCTAAGCTGACACTACAATGCACTGAACTGAAGTCCATCCAGTCTGCCTGATCATTTAAATCCTGACCAGGCTGTTGATGTTTAATAGACAGGCAGTGCAGGACGGCAGCTCATGCATTCACCCCTTCTTTTTTGTTTGATTCTTCTCTCCTCTGTTCTTTTCTTTTGACTGTTCTTTTCTTTTTCACAGTTCAATGCAACATGAAGATTGTAATGTATGTTAGAGCTGTGCTCTCTCTCCATCTCGCTTTCTATTGTTAATTCTCCTCTCTCTCTCTTTGTGGCTAAATTTAGACCTCAGTGTGTTGCGTAGACGGTTATTGATTTCTAACGAGAAAGAAAATCACTTGCTTTATATGCAGAGACTGTACGATTAATAGAATGACAGTCAACCACAGCAATCGCTCTCCTCTCTCTCTTGCTCTCTCTCTCTCTCTCTCTCTCTCTCTCACTGTCTCTCTCTCTCTCCCCTATCTCTCTCTCTCTCTGGTCACATTATCATGTATAGATGATTTAGGTACCAGATGGTCAAGCTAATAATCAGGCCCCTGAAAGGTGTGTGCATTGGCACATCACATGCACACTCAGCATTTAGCGTTGGCTCGCGCACACACACACCTGCCAGTGTGGCTGTGTGTGATGATAACACCCCTAAATTAGGATGGACAGAGCAGAACTCTGGCGAGGATGGAGTGGTGGAATAATAAACAAGTGCCCTCTGAGAGATGACTGTGTCTCAGTGAGCTCCTGATTAATGTTTGGAGGGAGGGAGATAGGGAGGGAGAGAGGGAAGGAGAGAGGGAGGGAGAGAGGGAAGGAGAGAGGGAAGGGAGAGGGAGGGAGAGGGGGAAGAAGAGAGGGGAGAGAGGGAGGAAGAGAGGGAGGGAGAGGGGGAAGGAGAGAGGGAGGAAGAGAGGGAAGGAGAGAGGGAGGAATAGAGGGAGGAAGAGAGGGAAGGAGAGAGGGAGGGAGAGAGGGAGGAAGAGAGGGAGGGAGAGAGGGAAGGAGAGTGTGAAGGAGAGAGGGAGGGAGAGGGGGAGGGAGAGAGGGAGGAAGAGAGGGAAGGAGAGAGGGAGGGAGAGAGGGAGGGAGAGGGGGAGGGAGAGAGGGAGGGGAGGGGGAGGAATAGAGGGAGGAAGAGAGGGGAAGAGAGGGAGGGAGAGGGGGAGGAATAGAGGGAGGAAGAGAGGGAGGGAGAGGGGGAGGAATAGAGGGAGGAAGAGAGGGAAGGAGAGAGGGAGGAAGAGAGGGAGGAAGAGAGGGATGCAAACGTTGATGTTTACCGCCAGCTCCTCGAAATGTCAGCTGGAATCCAGAATGGCTGAAAAAAAGCATGTGTGTGTGTACAAACACACACACACACACTGTAGCTTCCACATCCCTCTTGTTATGCTATACAGTATATGTGTGGCTGGGAATGAGCACCACAAGGAGCTAGTTGCTAATTGCTGTGACATTTGACCAGAGAGTTGTCAGATGAATAACTAGTGAGAGTGATGACGTCACACCTCCTGCTCTGCTCTCTCTCTCTCTCTCTCTCTCTCTCTCTCACACACACACACACACACACACACACACATCCTGCACTGCTGGGTCGGGGGTTCTAGACAAACTCACTTTTTGTTTTACATTGTGTGTAAAGCAATGTTTATACAGTACATCCTTATAGACTATGTTCATCATCAGGGGGATGATATGTGTGTGAGAGTGGTTGTCTCGTGTGTGACGGTCTCTTGGACACAGTTAAAGACATCCCCATCTGGTATCTAATCATGAGAAAGGGTACGTTTTAAAATGGTACCCTACTGTATTACCCATCTAGTGCACTACTTGTGACCAGAGCCCTATGTAGGAAATAGGGTGCCAATGGGATGAGGCCTAAGTCAGTGCTGACGGTCTTCTTCCTTTTCTGTTGGGGACAGTCAAGTCAGGGTTGGCTGTGGGCGTTTCTCTGTGCTTACGATGAGAGGAGAAAACTACTGTAAAATTAAGAATTAATATAAGACAAAATATCTCCAAATTGGGTGTTTGCTGGTTTAAAGAGAATCATTTTGTGATATAGTTTAGATCGTTAGTTTGCAGACACTAACTGGGTGAATCAGTTCTGTTGTATTATATCTGCATGTGGTAAGTGATTGGTAGCTAGCTATCTTTTTTTCAAGAAAAACAACGGAAAAAACGACGACGGGGTAAAAAACGAACAGCAAAATGCTTATCTTCTCTTGTTCTCTTGATTTCCGTTTTCTGTATTTATATTTTTCGTTCCGACTTCCTAAAAAATACTTTCACGTTATGTTCTTTGAATGTTTGTGTTTTAATTTATTTGTGGTTTGCCAAAATGAAGATGTTGAAGCATGTCGCAGGTATTGTCACAGAAAAAGAGAAATAAATCCGAACTAAGAATGATGATGCTTATCTGTGTCAGAAGGAGGGTGTTCAGTTGTATATTTTGTAGGGGACTTTCAAAGAACCAGATTAAGAAGGACTAGACAATGATGTCAACATTCTCCAGGAACTAATCTCACTGGGAGCAGAACTCTATGGAACCCACTGGAACTGAAGGATCAATCTGGATTCTCTGCTCTCACGTGTATTTCCTACTCTCTTCTGTGATATCACTGATGTCCATCCTTCTTTTTCTGGTTCCAGACTTCGGTACTTCTCGGTAGAAGTTGCCCTTAGGCACAGATCTAGGATCAGCTTACCCTGCCTAAATCCTAACCTTCACGATTACAATGGAATACGCACATCTGCCCCTAGATCAGCTTCTTGGGGCAACTTCACCCTACTCCCGATTGAAGTGTCTAGTCCAGGCCGAGGTCAAAAGTTCAAAAGGTGAAAGGTCGTTGCAAGACCAAACAGGAATGTGCAATAAAAGTTACAGCTTATTGAAACTGATGAATGGACCTGGTTTTGTTTGTATTCACTCACATGATACATAAACATTTATCTATTGATCTCTTCTCTATTCAAGATCTTTGTTGATGTTTTTCATGTCATCATGACCATGTGAATCATTATCTCTTCACTGTCCAAGATCTTTGTTTTTCTTTAGAGCTATTCCGGAGTAGTTATGGTACATTGAATAGTGGAGGCACAGCCAACAGCGTCCAATGTTAGGATCTCTACCAAAAATGTACTAAGCATTGACTTGCCAAGTTTTCACCTGTTTTTCAGAGGGAAAAGTTATTCCTGAAGAGGTAAACTTACATACTGCTGCACACATTTTCTTGACCCACTTTAGACCCACTTTGGTCTCCGTTGTGCTCCAGTTTTATATTGAAACACAGGATCCTTCTCCATTGTCTCAGAGCTTAGCTAAATTCATCTTTTGTCTCTGCTATCTGAAGAGTCACCAGGTCTGGTTCAAGTGGTATCAGAACAGAATGTCTTCTATGAGCTTTCATCCTCTGTGTGTGTGTGTATTAACCCACTAGGCTTCTGGTTACTGGCCCAACGCTCTAACCACTAGGCTACCTGTCATACTACTTCATCCTCTCAAATACATGTCAGAGAGTGGAGTTTCCATCCCAATCTGGGCAGCAACTCACAACCGTCTACACACCAACACAACACAAAGAAGTACTATCAATAACCATGACCCAGAAAAGTCAAGAAGGAACAAGTCATTAGGGATAAAATCAAATAAAACGTTCCAAGGCATACAAGGAAATATTGCAGTTGCTCAGTGGTTCTCTATCTAAGGGTCTTGTGTATGTATGCCTTTTTAGGTGATGGTGTCATACCAAAAATGCAGTACACATACAGAAACAGTGAAGCAGCTGAGGTTTATAGCTGTCCCAGTGGACTGATAGGGTGCTCAGTTAGGGAGGTTGAAAACAGGAGGGACAGGAGGACATGGTGCAGCACAGGGAGATAGTTTTGCACGTAGTGGATGAGTAATAGCTTCATACTGCACTAACACATCATTTATGGATGACTATGTGGAATGGATGACTATATCTCAAGGACTACTGGTGTTAGAGTGCCTTCAGTGTGTGTGTGTGTGTGTGTGTGTGTGTGTGTGTGTGTGTGTGTGTGTGTGTGTGTGTGTGTGTGACTCATTTGTGGGCTACACAAGTTCAGCACATCACGGTCTAACTGATAGTGTCAGGAGAGTGAACAGTGACCTAGTCACCTTCATTAGCAGCAGAAGGACACACACACAAACCTTTAATTGATCCATGGGCACACTTGTTTCTGTCTCTCTATCATCACCCAATTATATATAGAGAGACAGAGGGGAAAGAGAGAGAGAGAAATATAGTGTGGAAAGACAGACAGAGAGACAGAGGGAAAAGAGAGAGAGACAGACAAACAGATAGACAGAGAAGAACGAGAGACAGAGAAAAGAGAGAGAGAGAGAGAGAGAGAGAGAGAGGGAAAGGAGAGCAGCTGTATTGTATGACAACACACTGTGCTCACTAAAGAGGAAACAACAAATTAGCAATCAGCTATAAGACTTGATTATCAAATTATTGTGATATTATTATATTATTCTACACAGCAGTTAATAGTGTCCGCCGAGCTGTGTCTCTGTTTGGGCAGTGGCTCTCTCACAACAGGACAAAACACACACACACACACACACACACACACACACACACACACACACACACACACACACACACACACACACACACACACACACACACACACACACACACACACACACACACACACACACACACACACACACACACACTGTGATGCACACCAAGGCACTAAAATGTCAAAGACAAGGAACAAGCCCCTGAAGGTTACCTTGACACAAGAACCATAGAAAACAACAACAACAGAGAGAGACAGAGACAGAGAGCGAGAGAGAGAGAGAGAGACAGAGACAGAGAGCGAGAGAGAGAGACAGAGAGAGAGACAGAGACAGAGAGCGAGAGAGAGAGACAGAGAGCAAGAGAGAGAGACAGAGACAGAGAGCGAGAGCGAGAGAGAGACAGAGAGACAGAGAGAGAGACAGAGACAGAGCGAGAGAGAGAGAGAGAGAGAGAGAGAGAGAGAGACAGAGACAGAGACAGAGAGAGAGAGACAGAGAGACAGAGAGAGAGACAGAGAGCGAGAGAGAGACAGAGAGCGAGAGAGAGAGACAGAGACAGAGAGAGAGAAGGATAGAGAAACAGATTGAGAGAAAGGGAGTGAGAGATATATATATAGGGAGTGAGATAGAGAGAAAGAGAGAGAGAGTGGAAGGCATCCCCTATCAGAATAGCATTATCTATACTACATGTGACTAGCTGAGTGACTTCACTGTTTCCCGTAGACTGCTGATGAGATTTCCCAGAGTCCTTCACAGCCAGCTGTGCCAGGTTGGATTGGCTCAGCAGAGAGGAAGTGGTCGATTGATTGTATTTATTGATTGATTTAATATGATCATTTACGAGTACACATACAGCCAAGTCACTTACAGTAGGGAGGGTACATCTCAGATGTACCTGTCACATGTCATCTGAATAGAAAATAATAGAAAAAGGTACAAATGAATAGAATACAATAGAATATTTCAGAGCTCTGGAATTTGTGAAGAACATCTGGAGATTTACATTTACATTTAAGTCATTTAGCAGACGCTCTTATCCAGAGCGACTTATAAATTGGTGCGTTCACCTTATGACATCCAGTGGAACAGCCACTTTACAATAGTGCATCTAAATCTTTTAAGGGTGGGGGGGGTGAGAAGGATTACTTTATCCTATCCTAGGTATTCCTTAAAGAGGTGGGGTTTCAGGTGTCTCCGGAAGGTGGTGATTGACTCCGCTGTCCTGGCGTCGTGAGGGAGTTTGTTCCACCATTGGGGGGCCAGAGCAGCGAACAGTTTTGACTGGGCTGAGCGGGAACTGTACTTCCTCAGTGGTAGGGAGGCGAGCAGGCCAGAGATGTTAAACCGAGAAAGCCTAGAAACCTCCTAGGAACATTAAAAACACTAGCCTCTCACTCTCTCAATGTCACTATACACCACGCCTTCATGTGAGTGGATTTGGCTATTTCAGCCACACACGTTGCTGACAGGTGTATAAAATCGAGCACACCTCCATGCAATCGCCAGAGACAAACATTGGCAGGAGAATGGCCTTACTGAAGATCTCAGTGACATTCAATGTGGCATCGTCATCGGATGCCACCTTTCCAACAAGTCAGTTAGTCAAATTTCTGCCCTGCTAGAGCTGCCCTGGTTAACTGTAAGTGTCGTTATCGTGAAGTGGAAACGTCTAGGAGCAACAACAGCTCAGCCGCAAAGTGGTAAGCCGCCGAGTGATGAAGCGAGTAGCGTGTAAAAATTGTCTGTCCTCGGATGCAACACTCACTACCGAGTTCCAAACTGCCTCTGGAAGCAACAAGAACTGTTCATCGGGAGCTTCATGAAATGGCCGAGCAGCCGCACACAAGCCTAAGATCACCATGTGTAATGGCAAATGTCAGCTGTAGTGGTGTAAAGCTCACCGCCATTGTACAATGGAGCAGTGTTCTCTGAAGTGATGAATCACGCTTCACCATCTGGCAGGTCAGAAGGACGAATCTGGGTTTGGCAGATGCCAGAAAAAGTTTCCCTGCCCGAATGCATAGTGTCAACTGTAAAGTTTGGTGGAGGAGATCTTGGGCTGTTTTTCATGGTTCGGGCTAGGCCCCTTAGTTACAGTGATGGGAAATCTTAACACTATAGCATACAATGGCTTGCGAAAGTATTTACCCCCTTGGCATTTTTCATTTTCTGTTGCCTTACAACCTGGAATGAAATTGATTTTTTGGGGGGGTTTGTACCATTTGATTTAAACAACATGTCTGCCACTTTGAAGATGCAAAATAGTTTTTGGGGTGAAACAAACAAGAAATAAGACAAAAAAACAGAAAACATAAACATGCATATCTCTTCACCCCCCCAATGTCAATACTTTGTAGAGCCACCTTCTGCAGCAATTACGGCTGCAAGTCTCTTGGGGCATATCTCTATAAGCTTGGCACATCTAGCCGCTGGGATTTTTGACCATTCTTCAAGACAAAACTAGTCCATCTCCTTCAAGTTGGATGGGTTCCGCTGGTGTAGAGCAATCTTTAAGTCAGACCACAGATTCTCAATTGGATTGAGGTCTGGGCTTTGACTAGGCCATTCCAAGACATTTAGATGTTCCCCATTAAACCACTCGAGTGTTGCTTTAGCGGTATGCTTAGGGTCATTGTTCTGCTGGAACGTGAACCTCTGCCCCAGTCTCAAATCTCTGGAAGACTAAAACAGAAGAAGAAGTATCCCTCCCAGTCCCTCCCGATGAAAAACATCCCCACAGCACGATGTTGTGGGGATGGTGAGATGGTGTTCTCTGGGTGATGAAAGGTGTTGGGTTTACGCCAGACATAGTGTTTTCCTTGATGGCCAAAAAGCTCAATTTTAGTCTCATCTGACCAGAGTCAGATACAGAGTCAGATACTCCAATCTCTGCCGTGGAGCTTTGCAGCTCCTTCAGGATTATCTTTGGTCTTTTTGTTGACTCTATGATTAATGCCCTCCTTGCCTAGTTTGTGTGATTAAGTGGGCGGCCCTCTCTTGGCGGGTTTGTTGTGGTGCCATATTCTTTCCATTTTTAAATAATGTGTTTAATGGTGCTCCGTGGAATGTTAAAAGTTTCCTATATTCTTTTATAACCCAACCCTGATCTGTTTGGAGAGCTCCTTGGTATTCATGGTGCCACTTGCTTGGTGGTGTTGAAGACTCTGGGGCCTTTCAGAACAAGTGTATACAGTTGAAGTTGGAAGTTAACATACCCCTTGCCAAATACATTTAAACTCAGTTTTTCACAATTGCTGACATTTAATCCTAGTAAAAATTCCCTGTCTTAGGTCCGTTAGGATCACCACTTTATTTTAAGAATGTGAAATGTCAGAATAATAGTAGAGAGTGATTTATTTCAGCTTTTATTTCTTTCATCACATTCCCAGTGGGTCAGAAGTTTACATACACTCAATTAGTATTTGGTAGCATTGCCTTTAAATTGTTTAACTTGGGTCAAACGTTTCGGGTAGCCTCCCAAAAGCCTCCCACAATAAGTTGGGTGAATTTTGGCCCATTCCTCCTGACAGAGCTGGTGTAACTGAGTCAGGTTTGTAGGCCTCCTTGCTCGCACACACTTTTTCAGTTCTGCCCACACATTTTCTACAGGATTGAGGTCAGGGCTTTGCGATGGCCACTCCAATACCTTGACTTTGTTGTCCTTAAGCTGTTGTCACAAATGTGGAAGTATGCTTGGGGTCATTGTCCATTTGGAAGACCCATTTGCGACCAAGCTTTAACTTCCTGACTGATGTCTTGAAATGTTTTCCTCCATCATGATGCCATCTATTTTGTGAAGTGCACCAGTTCCTCCTGCAGCAAAGCACCCCCACAACATGATGCTGCCACCCCCATGCTTCACGGTTGGGATGGTGTTTTTCGACTTGCAAGCCTCCCCCTTTTTCCTCCAAACATAACGATGGTCATTATGGCCAAACTGTTCTATTTTTGTTTCATCAGAGCAGAGGACATTTCTCCAAAAAGGACGATCTTTGTCCCCATGTGCAGTTGCAAACCGTAGTCTGGCTTTTTTATGGCGGTTTTGGAGCAGTGGCTTCTTCCTTGCTGAGCGGCCATTCAGGTTATGTCGATATAGGATTTATTTTACTGTGGATATAGATACTTTTGTACCTGTTTCCTCCAGCATCTTCACAAGGTCCTTTGCTGTTGTCCTGGGATTGATTTGCACTTTTCGCACCAAAGTACTTTCATCTCTAGAAGACAGAACACGTCTCCTTCCTGGGCGGAATGATGGCCGCATGGTCCCATAGTGTTTATACTTGTGTACCATTGTTTGTACAGATGAATGTCGTACCTTCTGGCATTTGGAAATTGCTCTCAAGGATGAATCAGACTTGTGGAGGTGGACAATTTTTCTTCTGAGGTCTTGGCTGATTTCTTTTGATTTTTCCCATGATGTCAAGCAAAGAGGCACTGAGTTTGAAGGTAGGCCTTGAAATACATCCACAGGTACACCTCCAATTGACTCAAATGATGTCAATTAGCCGATCAGAAGCTTCTAAAGCCATGACATCATATTCTGGAATTTTCCAAGCTGTTTTTAAGGCACTGTCAACTTAGTGTACGTAAAGTTCTGACCCACTGGAATTGTGATACAGTGAATTATAAGTGAAATAATCTGTCTGTAAACAATTGTTGGAAAAATGACTTGTGTCATGCACAAAGTAGATGTCCTAACTAACTTGCCAAAACTATAATTTATTAACAAGAAATTTGTGGAGTGGTTGAAAAACAAGTTTCAATGGCTCCAACCTAACTGTATGTAAACTTCCGACTTCAACTGTATATACTGATTTCCTGTGACAGGTAATTGATTGCACCAGGTCTTATTAAGGCGCTGTATAGAAAAGGAGTGAATACATATGCATGCACCGCTTTTCCGTAGATTAAAAAAAAAAAACATTTTTATTTTAAACAAGTTAGTTTTTTAATTTCACATCACCAATTTGGACTATTTTGTGTATGTCCATTACATGAAATCCAAATAAAAATGCATTTCAATTACAGGTTGTAATGCAACAAAATAGGAAAAATGCCAAGGGGGATTGATACTTTTGCAAGACACTGTACAATGACATTCTAGACGATTCTGTGCTTCCAACTTTGTAGCAACAGTTTGGGGAATGCCCTTTCCTGTTTCAGCATGACAATGCCACAGTGCACAAAGCGAGGTCCATACAGAAATGGTTTGTCGAGATCGATGTGTAAGAACTTGACTGGCCTGCACAGAGCCCTGACTTCAACTCAATCGAAAACCTTTGGGATGAATGGGAACGCAGACTCAGAGCCAGGCGTAATTGCCCAAAATCAGTGCCCGACCTCACTAATGCTCTTGTGGCTGAATGTAAGCAAGTCCCCCGCAGCATTGTTCCAAAGCCTTCCCAGAAGAGTGGAGGCTGTTACAGCAGCAAAGGGGGGCCCAAGTCCATATTAATGTACATGATTTTGGAATGAGTTGTAGGATGAGAAGGTGTCCACATGCTTTTGGTCAGGTAGTCTACATCGATAACCATTTCAGACTTTTACAATTCATTCTGAATGACATAATACATGATAAAAAGTTACATGAATACCAGTAAATTATTGTTTATACTGAACAAAAATATAAACACAACATGCAACAACTTCAAAGATTTTGCTTAGTTACAGTTTATATAACACGGAACCCAAACCGGCTGCGTGCGTGCGCGTTCGCCATCGTGCATAATTGTATTTTGTCCCCCCACCCCAAACGCGATCACGACACGCAGGTTAAAATATCAAAACAAACTCTGAAGCAATTATATTAATTTGGGGACAGGTCGAATAGCATTAAACATTTATGGACATTTAGCTAGCTAGCCTGCACTTGCTAGCTAATTTGCCCTATTTAGCTAGCTTGCTGTTGCTAGCTAATTTGTCCTGGGATATAAACATTGAGGACCTAGTGCATTTCAGATAAAATAACAACTTTATTTTACCTGAAATGCACAAGGTCCTCAACTCCACCAATTAATCCACACATAACACGGTCAACCGAATTGTTTCTAGTCATCTCTCCTCCTTCCAGGATTTTTCTTCTCTTGACTTTATATTGCGATTGGCAACTTTCATAAATTACGTGCATTACCGCCACCGACCTATTTCGTCTTTCAGTCAACCACATGGGTATAACTAATGAGGAGATGGGAGAGGCAGGACTTGCAGCGCGATCTGCGTCAGAAATAAAACTGACTTCTATTTTAGTCCTTGGCAACCCAGACGCTCGTTGAAGAACGCGAGCAGTGTGGGTGCAATAATTGAATAATATAGATTTCTAAATTTATTTTGCAATGCTCGCGCACGCGATGCGAGCGGTGTAGTCAGCCTGTAAGGAAATCAGTTGATTTAAATGAATTCATTAGGCAGCCATGGGTGGGCCTGGGAGGGCATAGACCCACCCACTTGGGAGACAGGCTAACCCATTGGGGAGCCAGGTCCAGCCAATCAAAATTTGTTTTCCCCACAAAAGTGCTTTATTACAGCCAGAAATACTCCTAATCCTCTGACGTTGGAGGTGGCTAATAGTAGAGAATTGAACATTCAATTCTCTGGCAACAGCTCTGGTGGACATTCCTGCAGTCAGCATGCCAATTGCACGCTCCCTCAAAACTTGAGACATCTGTGGCATTGTGGTGTGTGTCAAAACTGCACATTTTAGGATGGCCTTTTATTGTCCCAGCACAAGGTGCACTTGTGTAATGATCATGCTGTTTATTCAGCATCTTGATATGCCACACCTGTCAGGAAAATGGATTTTCGTGACAAAGGAAAAAATGGTCACTTACAGGGATGTAACAAATTTGTGCACAACATCTTTGCGAAAATAAGCTTTTTGTGCATATGGAACATTTATGGGATCTTTTATTTCAGCTCAAGAAACATGCAACCAGCACTTTACATGTTGCATTTATATTTTTGTTCAGTGTAGTGAAACCATTTACATGAAAAAAAAAAGATTGTCTGTGTTCTTTTGCGAGTGAGATCACGGCCCAGTGCATTAAAAAGAAATAGGATGTATACTCGTGTGACTAAGTTAGGACTCCCAATGCATTAAAAAGAAATAGGATGTATACTCGTGTGACTAAGTTAGGACTCCCAGTGCATTAAACAGAAATAGGATGTATACTCGTGTGACTAAGTTAGGACTCCCAGTGCATTAAAAAGAAATAGGATGTATACTCGTGTGGATAAGTTAGGACTCCCAGTGCATTAAAAAGAAATAGGATGTATACTCGTGTGACTAAGTTAGGACTCCCAGTGCATTAAAAAGAAATAGGATGTATACTCGTGTGACTAAGTTAGGACTCCCAGTGCATTAAAAAGAAATAGGATGTATACTCGTGTGGCTAAGTTAGGACTCCCAGTGCATTAAAAAGAAATAGGATGTATACTCGTGTGACTAAGTTAGGACTCCCAGTGCATTAAAAAGAAATAGGATGTATACTCGTGTGACTAAGTTAGGACTCCCAGTGCATTAAAAAGAAATAGGATGTATACTCGTGTGACTAAGTTAAGACTCCCAATGCATTAAAAAAAGATAGAAAATATTGTTTAGACTTTGGTCCAGGATAACTGAGGTGTGCCAAGGCCCAATCCATCATCTACACCATAGGGCGCTACATAAGCATCATTGTTGAATAAATCATTTTTCCTCTATAGATGACATATATACTGTATCTATGGACGCGACCGAGTTGTTTGTTCTAAATATTCCATTGCCATACTGGCTGACAACATCCTTATTCCCTGCTTGCTATTTATGCAACTACGGCTAACTTACAGTCACGTCAAACAGTGCAGACAGAATAACAGCAAAGTAGCTATTTCCTAGTTAGATTTATGTGGATAAATGTATATCAATGAGCTTATGATGAGCGATTTTGCCATTCAGAGAAAATGTGCTCTCTTGTCCAGACACTGTTCAGACAAAATTAAGACAATCCAGGGGGAAACTACCTGCCCTCCAGGACACCTACACCACCCAAAGTCACAGGAAGGCCAAAAGATCATCAAGGACAACAACCACCCGAGCCACTGCCTGTTCACCCCGCTATCATCCAGAAGGCGAGGTCAGTACAGGTGCATCAAAGCGGGGACCGAGAGACTGAAAAACAGCTTCTATCTCAAAGCCATCAGACTGTTAAACAGCCATCATCAACATTGAGTGGCTGCTGCCAACTCTCTAGCCACTTTAATAATAATAAATGTATCACTAGCCACTTTAAACAATGCCACGTTATATAATGTTTACATACCCTACATTACTCATCTCATACAGTATATACTGTACTCTATTCCATCTTGCTATGCCGTTCGGCCATCGCTCATCCATATATTTTTATGTACATATTCTTATTCATTCCTTTACACTTGTGTGTATAAGGTAGTTGTTGCGAAATTGTTAGATTACTTGTTAGATATTACTGCATGGTCGGAACTAGAAGCACAAGCATTTCGCTACACTCACATTAACATCTGCTAACCATGTGTATGTGACAAATACAATTTGATTTGATTTCAGCCTTTTGGGTGTTGATGGTGCTGCAGTATTCTCTGTTTTCGGCCAGGATGTTGCTCCAGGATTTTCTGTCTATAACTGAGGGACGCCAGTAGCTATGGACCGATGCCCACTCACTGACATAATCTCCCTCGTGTATCTGTGAGTGAATGCGTTGTTATAATATAGTTTTCTAGTAGCCTAATTATGAGTGCAACTTAGAAATAACACAAACAGGCTATGAACAACATACCTTAGACCGTTCTCATCTGTTTTTACCAGGAATGAGTTGGGCTTTAGTTGTCTGTTACCCTCTTTGACCCAGATGTAACTGGAGGTCTAACCACACTTTCTGGGCCAGACCCCTTGGTGTTGCGGGATTCAGAGCCTGGGAGTTTTGGAGCTGGGCCATGTCCTTATCGGTGATGGGAGGGTGGCTGTTTGTGACATATTTTCCTTGCCTTCTTAGCTGTTAGATTTTTCCCAGAAATACATGATTCGAGGTTTAAATTCAGTGTCCTTCATAAGGCACCAGTTGTGACCGATGGGTGGGTCAGTTAGAAACTGGTTCAGCCCACTCCGGAGTGCCAGGTATCTACTTATGCTGTACTGCTCACCCTTCCCATTTCTATAAAACAGTTGGAGAAGGATGTCAAATTCTTCCTTACATGCTGACCAGACAGCTCATCCACGTGCGCCATCGCACACATGTTGATTTTGTCCACCTACACCAGACGCGATCAAGACACGAAGGTTGAAATATCAAAATGAACTCTAAACCAACTAAATTAATTTGGGGATGTGTCAAAAAGCATTAAACATTTAATGGCAATTTAGCTAGCTAGCTTGCTGTTGCTAGCTCATTTGTCCTGGGATATAAACATCGGGTTGTTATTTTACCTGAAATGCACAAGGTCCTCTACTCAGACAATTAATCCACAGATAAAAGGGTAAACCGAGTTAATTTCTAGTAATCTCTCCTCCTTCAGGCTTTTTCTTCTTCTTTGGACTTTATATGGTGGTTGGCAACCAACTTTAAGGTGCATTACCACCACCAACTGGGCTGGAGTGTGAACCTCAGTTCATCTTTCAATCACCCACATTGGCATATGCGCCTAAAATCTAATGAGATGGGAGAGGTGGGACTTGCAGCACATCAAGATTCACGAGTAAAACTAATAGAACCGCATTGACGCGCACGAGCAGTGTGGGTGCAATGATTGAATAATATGTGTGTTCATTTATTTTGCAACTCGACGCGAGTGATGTGGTCAGCATGTTACAACTTGGTTCTATGTGGCGCCTGACGCTGCAAGTCCCGCCTCTCCCATCTCCTCATTAGTTTTTAGGAGCAAATACCCACATGCCATTTCCTCAATGGTTTTTAGGAGCATATACCCACATGGGTGATTGAAAGATGAACTGAGGTCCATACTCCAGTCCAGGTTTCAATTCATATTTTGCTTTTTAAAGCAGCTCAAACAAAACCTGTAAAAATGAACTATAGTCATTGAATTATACCGTGCAAATATACCAATACTTTATAAGGAAATAATGCACACTCTAGAATGCCCTTCAATCCAATCAGAAATGAGTATTCAACAATGCCATGGTATAAGGAATGAGAATGAATTATTTTGCTGCAACTTCCCAACGAGCTTGGGAGAGGTGAAGGTTGAGTCATGCATCCTCCGAAACATGATCCGCCAAATCGCGCTCCTTAATTAACACTGTTCAACTGACAACCGAAGTCAGCCTGCAGGCGCCTGACCCACCACAAGGAGTCACTAGAGAGCGATGAACAAAGTAAAGTCCCCCCAGCCAAACCCTCCCCTAAACCGGACGATGCTGGGCCAATTGTGCTCCGCCTGATAGGACTTCCAGTCACAGCTGATTGTGACAGAACCTGGGATCACACCCAGGTCTGCAGTGACGTCTCAAGCACTTCAATGAAGGGCTTTAGACCGTTGCGCCACTCGGGAGGCCCCATAGAATCACATTCTATTACACATTTGTAGACAGAATTTTACAGCCATTCTAGAAAAAAAGCCTAAGCGAGGGATAATAACCATCACCATCTAAGTAGAGGTTATCTAGGAATGTTCAGTTAGATATTTCTTGACCACCACTAAGGGCTCTTGGTGTATCTACATGTACAGTGCATTCGGGAAGTATTCAGACCCCTTGACTTTTTCCGCACTTTGTTACGTTACAGCCTTATTCTAAAATTGATTAATTCAAATTTTTCCATCATTAATCTCCACACAATAACCCAGAAGGACAAAGCAAAAACAGTTTTTTTTACATTTTTGCAAATCTATAAAAAATAAAAACCTGAAATATCAAGTAAGTATTCATAACCTTTACTCAGTATTTTGTTAAAGCACCTTTGGCAGCGATTACAGCCTTGAGTCTTCTCGGGTATGTGATAGAGGAATTCTAAATTCCTTTAATGCCTTGTTTGGCTAACTTCATGTCTTGGTGTTGTATGAGTGTAAAAGGCATTCCTAAATGTACTAATTAATTCTGTTCAGTGGAAAAGGGATAGTTGTTAACTGGGGTTTAGCGTTATTGAATCCATTCCAACCATAAGTTGGACTCCCCAAACCCGGTCTCCACTTCTATAACTTCTTTGAGGTCTTTGGTCTGAACTATTCATACCTTTATACAATACTTCCTCTGTTCAGGAACACAGTCCAAAACGCCAACCCTTACTATACTCCACCTGGTCCCAAATTTAGTGTATGGGTTTACGTAGCCATCCCTTTCAGTGTGAGCTATGACCTGTCCACGATCAATATGGTGATTTACACAAATACTTCCCATAGAGTCCCATGGTTCTAGACTGCCAAGGAGTGAATGACCCCAATTGGTCTACACAAAATTCTACTGAGAGATCCTTGCCCAATTCCACCCTCACTTCCTTACTGTTTTGTTTCAGTGACCTTTTGAGAATCTTTAGTAACATCCCATTTCCCTCATCTAGCACATGAGTCAAATTATCCTCTTTGGCACTCTCCGGGGGATCATGGTGAATCAGGAATATGGCCCCCACAATAAAACAGCTCAGGACGGTCAGTGCACACGTGAAGCCCCACCCTCTCCCCGAGAACATATCAACAGCCAGAGCCAGACACATCTTCACTTCTATGAACAAAAACAGGGGTGACAGGACAGGGAGGGTTACTTCATTCGAGAGATGGCCCCCGGAATTCTGTTAATTCCAGTTCTTCTCCCGAACACTGTTTATTGTTCGATAGTGAAAAATGTCTTACCCCCCCGCCGTGCGATATGAATCTGGGTAGCTCTTTCAGCTAGCTGTCACCAGGAGGCCTTGGTATGGGACTGGATTGAGTGACTTCACCTGTAGTTCTCCTGTAGTGTATAAAATCTTGGACATACAGATTTGGTTAATAAAACAGTTTCTTATTCGTTCTGTTTATTAGCTTTTTTTTTTTATCCTATTCTAGAACACCATTTACCTCCCCCTTTTGTTACCTGGCTCTGCCCAGGTAACAACCTTGCCTTAATTTAAACAATGACTTAGGTAAGATTTAGTATACCATCCTTATGTCTGACATTCCATTTAGGAGTGTCCCTTTCATTTTCCACATGTCCAACTCTCCCCTTCCAAAACCACTCCTCTCTTCTCTCCAACCTTCAAGGTCTCTGCAAGGCGGGGGAGGGCTCTTGTCAGCCTTTTCCCCTATCTGTCTGTACTGTTATCTTTCTCATGTTTTCCAAATTTGAACTACCTATTCTCACTGTTTGGCTCTATCCAAACCCATGGACCCTCTTTTAGAAAAAAAAACATGTCTATGAGCGGCTTTTCTCCAAATTCCCCACATTTCCTCAATCCATCTATATTAATCCTAACAATAATCCTAAATCATCACAGATGTTCTACATTCCTGCTAAATGCCACACCATTCAAAAACTCATAATAATCAATCAAGGTCTAATAAATGCCAACCATATTAAAAATCCTTCCTACACTAACAAGCCCTCTCCTTGGGGACCCTCAGTCCTCTATCTGACAATAACATGGATTTAATGTGTTGCAAAGTGTGGAATAAAACTTTGGTCCTGTAAAACAGAGTAAAGCAGAACAAAGCATTCTTATAACCCATCTGGTCCTCTCAGCTATTCTTATCCAGCACCAGGTGGACACCATGCCACCCTTCACGACAGGGAGAACAAACATACATGGGTCATCCTCAGTCAGTCTTATCCTCCCCTGAAAGCATGCTTCACCTCAGCCTCTCCAACTGGAGCATCAAGCAAAGGAAACCTATCCACCTTTGTGGGATCCCCTATGCCATAGGGATATCCTCTTATCCAATCCCAGAACTGTCCCAAGTTGGTTATCATGTAATCCCCATACGGACACCCTCCCCCATTACACAGGTAATGTCCCCCGTCTTTTGACACTCCTGTAACCGAGTGTTAAAACCAAACAAAAATATCTCAATTTCTTCCCTGCCCTGTTGGCTCAAAATATGTTATCTTCCCCTATTTATTCTCAATGATGAACATGACTTTCTCTCTGTTACAATACAGACTTCCTAATAGCCCATTCAAAAAAACCTCACAGCTAATGTTATAAGACAGAATCCTGAACCACTTTCTCATTTGCGGTTCAAACAGTAATTCTAACCCCTCTACCAAAACTGCTTCATTTCTAATGAATTTACCTTAAAACTAGTAACTCAATATGACCCCATTCCTTATACAAATGACTCTCCCCCGAGGCTGATCAGACCTTGGGAGCCAGTCATGACAAGGTCAAAAGGTCATACCATATTAGGCATAAAGAACCCTTTATCTTTTGAATAGAAATAGTCACCTGTATAATTCAAACCCATAAAAAAACATCTCATAAGGTTCCATATGTGAGCCTGCCTCTTTAAAATACCCTTGCACTAAACAAACAGTTCTAACAGTTGTTCCATGTGTATAATTTACAGACCTTTTTCAATTTGGTCATTTAAAGCTGCTCTTTCCCCAAAATTATAATCCCAGGAGGCCTCTAAAGTGAGCCACCACACCCCTAACTATCATTCACTAATGCTACCTCGAATCAGAAACTCAATAAGTGAACTATAACTAAACCTAATGATAATTCCCCTTTGACTCAAATCATTAATCATAAGTTTTAAACATCGTCTACGGATATGTTTACTTAAATGACCATGCTACCTTTAGATACAATTAACCCGATAACATTATTATCCAATGCATTACTTTTTCTCTCTGCCGCAAACGTCATACATTTCACAGTGTAAGGAATCCGTAATTTAATCCCCGATATTTAATAAATATGCTTCGCATTCTCTCATGGCTCCTTGAATTTACTTATCTTGGGTAACTCTCATCCGTTCCGGAACAAAGAGTTCTATCTAAAACCGCCAGAACACACTGTTCCAGTTTTATCAACCCCTAAAATTGGCCATAAACATTAAACAAATAACCAAAACATTTTTATATCACTTCTGGAAAGATACTCGAAACCTAGATACGATTTGCTCCGTTATCCCCAGTCCCTGGTGACAAAAGTGTCTCAATAGTGACGTCATCAACAAGCGTTCAACCTTGACTCATATCGCAACGATTTTCAACTCATTGTAAATAATGGTTGGCTGTCTGTAACAGCATTTCGGGTTCGATAAACCAAACCTAATTTATCACCTCTGTTGAACCCTGAATTAGAGTCTACAACATCAATCAACATCTCTCAATTCGCTAATTTTATAAAAACATTTCGATGGGCATAATGGGCATGAATTATAGTTGTCTCTTTGTTATCATTTAGAATCCATTTTGCTCTAAGTACCTGTCTCGTCTTTGACTTAGTATTTTTAATTACAACTCTATTCCCAATACATTATTCACTTGTCTAATTACAAACTCAGACCAGCATTAGTGAGTGTACGCCTTTAAAATGCCTTGTCTCTTGGAACAGGGAAATCCCCTTAACCCAAACGTTTACTACAAAAACAAAACCTAATAATTATGATAATTCCCTCACATCGTTTGTTTTAAATCCCTTGAGGTATCATATAACTTATTTTTCTATCTTCGAATTGTCGTCCCACAATATTTTCCCACTGTCATACACTCAAACCACTGTGATTACCGTGCACTGTCCCTTTAAGATAAGACTTTTCATTTGTTCCCCACAATGAGGTCGGAAATCAGATCATTTTTAGAATACGTTACCTTTCGTTCAATTTCACTGGCGTTACCTTAACCAAAAATCAATAATTAGAAAAACAATCACAACTTCTTACGATTAAAACTATTCTTACCTAATTTATAGTCAAAAGCGTTGCACTATATAGCCCCATTTGAGTGTCTAGCAATTCCGTTGCTTGGCTATAGACACAAATCTGCCTGCCTTTGTAAAATATATATTCCCTATTCAGATTGAGTTCAGTTTTAAATTCTAATCATCAGAGTAAACCCAACCGAACTTCTCAATTTACTATACCCTAACGTTAAACGTACCATGTTTTTGTGTTAAACTTCTCATGTCAATTGATTCATAATTAGCCGTAACGTCCAGGCAGGCTGGAACTGCATCGTATCTCCCCGTTATCCCCTCCATTCAACTTTAGGTAACTCTCTTCTATGATACATCTATTTAATTAAGACTCCTATCTCAATACATTATTCCACCAGATCATTTTGGGCGAAATAGCGTTTTACATCGAAACTGTTTCGCCGTTATTTTTAATGACTTCTTTTATCAATTCTATCTAGAACACATAATATCCGTTCCGTTATATCTTTTGCAAACACTGGCGACCGTATTTTTCAGGCAAAACATGCAAATAGGTCAATTACGATCTAAAATCAATTTTAGTTAAACGAGAAACGAACCGTGGATTACCGTAGGTGAGACTGCTGCGCTCACCATTCCCCTACCAGCACAATGGAATTTGACTGAGACTCTCCGCAAATATACCCATTTTCACAGTTATCTGAAGTTGTTACTCCGACATCTAGACAACCGAAAATAATCCAAATTCAAACGCCCAACGTTTTCTCTCAGTTTAGGATTCTCATTAATCTAAAGTCTGACATTTAACTCACCCGTATACAGTAATCACCTGTTCCGTTTCTTCCCACGGAACCTCAACCACACGATCACTTTTCACTATCAAGAACACTGACTACCAAGAACCGGGAAAGACCCCCCATACATACATCGCTCGATCTCCCGTCAGTTCTGGGGCTTCTTTCGAGGCCTTTCTCCCCATTCTTAATCCTTACCGTTACTAGTAGCTATGGTCTAAACACTTATCTATGCCTTTCTATATCATTTTAAATTCTATGTGCGTGCAGTTCTATAAATTTGTAATTTACCGTAAAATGGAAGCATAAAATTACTTAGTTACTTAGTTACTTCTAGTTACTATCCTGTCTACCTATGTGTGTGCCTTTAAAAATAATCAGTATGTATTTTCCATCCTGTGAACCGAGTCCATAGAAGACTTTTGATCGGACAATAACATTTCACCCAAAGGATATTCCTTTTGGGACTTTCAACGTAAAATGTCTCAAATCTCACTACTCTAGACTAAGTTGACCTCTCCTGTGAACCACGTCTATAGAAGACTTTTGATCAGACAATAACATTTCACCCAAAGGATATTCTTTTTGGGACTTTCAATCGTTAATGTCTCGAATCTCACTAATCTAGACTAATCACTTATCATTTGATATTAATTTCTTTCAGCATTGTACAGGTTAATTTATTCTGTTCGCCTAGAATTACCCTGCCTTCTCACCAAGCCTAATTTATCCTCACCTGTTTTAACATATCTATCTGCTACTTTCCACAGTCAGCTTCCCATATACAGATAGACTATTAGGTAAAAACTTTATTTAGGTATGTTTATTGAATTATTGGCCATCCTATTTGTACGGAACAAGCGTCCTAATTCTCCAATGCGTACTATATCACTCCTTAATAATCCTTGGCTTGCAAAACCAGGCCGTATTAAGCTCTAGTTTATTTGGTAGTAGTGCACCTTACCTCAGGGTCAATTTCGGACCCTGCTTCCTTTTTATCGATATCCTGGTTAATACCCCCGGTAGAAACCCATTTTATTTGTTCGGAATATTCAAGCACCTATTATTGATCAAATTCAACTCCTTCATAACATTTTAATCAATAAATATCCTAAATAATCCCTCCCAAATTCGAGAATAAAGGCTACTTTACCTGCTGCCGACTGGGAAAAGCACTGTTCGTTGTATCTAGTCACCCTTCCTGTCCTCCGTGATAATACGCAGGCCTGTTTTAATTTTGAACCTCAATTCAGAGGTCAGGTCTTTAGTAAAACGAGTCAAAAACTCGTCCGTGCACGATTTTCAGCGTATTACCTTCAGATAACAGGTAGAGTTCTTTAGATCCGGCTCGAAGGACCAAATTGATAGAGGAATTCTAAATTCCTTTAATGTTTTAATTGCCAATACCAATTAGCACTCATTTCTAATTCATTTAATGAGTTGTAAGTTCATTAATTATGCATGAAGTAGATTGAGACCAGTCTTAAAAGCCAGGTTAAAGAGCGTTTAATTCCGAGAGTACTCCCTACATACACAGATACACATACACATACACAGATTTCCACAGGTTATAAACTCAAAATGACATCATCAGTTTCCCACGATAGCCCCATTGTTTTTTTGTTTAGGTCCGGAGATGCTTTCTACTCCCCTCATAAACCAGACATTACAACCTGTCTAGAAGATATACCATCCTGTGAACCTACAAGGTTGGCCAAATTCTGAGGTCCTGAGCGTTCTGGAGCAGGTTTTCATCACGGATCTCTCTGTACTTTATTCTGTTCATCTTTCCCTCAATCCTGTCCAGTCTCCCAGTCCCTGCTGCTGAAAAACATCCCCACAGCATGATGCTGCCACCACCATGCTTCACCGTATGGATGGTGCCAGGTTTCATCCAGACGTTTCACATGACGCTTGGCATTCAGGCCAAAGAGTTCAATCGTTGTTTCATTAGACCAGAGAATCTTGTTTCTCATGGTCTGAGAGTCCTTTAGGTGCCTTTTGGAAAATTCCAAGCGGGCTGTCATGTGCCTTTTACTGAGGAGTGGCTCCCGTCTGGCCACTCTACCATAACGTCCTGATTGGTGGAGTTCTGCAGAGATGGTTGTCCTTCTGGAATGTTCTCCCATCTCCACAGAGGAACTCTGGAGTTCTGTCAGAGCTCCCCAGATCTGTGCCTCGACACAATCCTGTCTCGGAGCTCTACGGACAATTGCTTCGACCACATGGCTTGGTTTTTGCTCTGACCTGCACTGCCAACTGTGGGACTTTATTTGGACAGGTGTGTGCCTTTCCAAATCATGTCCAATCAATTGTATTTACCACAGGTGGACTCCAAGTAAGTTGTAGAAACATCTCAAGGATGATCAATGGAAACGATACACCTGAGCTCAATTTCGAGCAAAGGGTCTGAATACTTATCTAAATGTGATATTTCCATTTTTATTTGTAATACATTTGCAAACATTTCTAAAAACCTGTTTTTGCTTTGTCATTATGGGATATGTGTGTAGATTGATGGGGGGGGGGGGGACAAATGAATCCATTTTAGACTAAGGCTGTAATGTAACAAAATGTGGAAAAGGGGAAGGGGTCTGAATACTTTCCGAATGCACTGTATGCATCTTCTGTGATACTGGGGAATCCATGATACTTCAAATAGTCTTTGAGTGGTCTTCATTCTTGATTTTATACATTATTAATTCAGGCCCACAACCACCACTGCTTTCTGTGGACATAATGTTAAATAATGAATGTTATCCCCCTCTTAATACATGAACGTGTGGTGTGTGTGTAATTAATAATATATGAAGCACTGTATATAAATCATACCGCAATGGGTTGTTATTTGACTTGTCATCATCAACACAGCTTTACATATATTTGAATCATATCACTTCACATACTTACCATTCAAAATAAAATAAAAATGATTTGTCAAATGTGCCGAATACAACAGGTGTAGAACTCACTGTGAAATGCTTACTTACAAGCCCTTAACCAACAATGTAGTTTTAAGAAAATAGAGATAAGAAAATGTTTTTTTTAAGTTAAAAAATAAATAAAAACGATACACCTGAGCATAATAAATAATAATAAAATAACAATACTGAGGCTATATACAGGGGGTACCGAGTCAATGTGAGCAGGTACAGGTTAGTTGAGGTCATTTGTACATGTAGGTGGGGGTGAAGTGACTATGCATACATAATAAACAGCAAGTAGCAGCCTTGTAAAAACAAAGGGGGGGGGGGGGGGGGGGGTTGCCAGCCCGGTGGCCATTTGATTAATTGTTCAGCCCTATGGTGTCATGTTATGTCTTGTCCCTGTGCTTTCTCTTCTCTTCGTTTCCCCCTGCTGGTCGTATTAGGTTACTATCTCTCTCTCTCTCTATCGTTCCGTTCCTGCTCCCAGCTGTTCCCCATTCTCCTAACGACCTCGTTTACTCTCTCACACCTGTCTCCTCTTTTGCCTTCTGATTAAGTCTCTATTTCTCTCTCTGTTTCTGCTTCTGTCCTTGTCGGATTCTTGTTTGCTTTGCCCTTGTCCCGTCCTGTCGTAATCTGCCTCTTCATCAGATGCTGCGTGTGAGCAGGTGTCTCTGTCCTCTACGGCCCGCGCCTACCCAGAGGGACCTGCAGTCTGTTGCCGCTAGCCCTGCAATTCTCCTCTACTACTAGAAGGAGGACTCTCCTGCAAAGATAGAGGATTTATGTTTTCCCTGTTTGGACATCTCCTGTAAAGATTGAGGATTTATGTTTTCCCTGTTTGGACATTAAAAGACTCTGTTTCTGTTGATTCGCTGTTGGGTCCTCACTCACCGGCATAACATATGGCTTGGGGATAAAAGCTAATAAGGAGCCTTTTGGACCTAGACCGGCACCGCTTGCCGTGCGGTAGCAGAGAAAACAGTCTATGACATGGGTGACTGGAGTCTTTGACCATTTTTTGGGGAGAAGAAGTCGGAGGTTTACATACATGTAGGTTGGAGTCATTAAAACTCATTTTTCAACCACTCCACAAATGTCTTGTTAACAAATTATAGTTTTGGCAAGTCAGTTAGGACATCTACTTTGTGCATGACACAAGTAATTTTTCCAACAATTGTTTAATTATTTCACTTATAATTCACTGTATCACAAATCCAGTGGGTCAGAACTTTACGTACACTAAGTTGGCTGTGCCTTTAAACAGCTGGGAAAATTCCAGAAAATTATGTCATGGATTTAGAAGCTTCTGATCGGCTAATTGACATCATTTGAATCAATTGGAGGTGTACCTGTGGATGTATTTCAAGGCCTAACTTCAAACTCAGTGCCTCTTTGCTTGAAATCATGGGAGAAATCAAAAGCAGTCAACCAAGACCTTAGAAAATAAATTGTAGACCTCCACAAGTCTGGTTCATCCTTGGGAGAAATTTCCCAAACGCCTGAAGTTACCACGTTCATCTGTACAAACAATAGTACACAAGTATAAACACCATGGGACAATTCAGCCGTCATACCGCTCAGGAAGGAGACGCGTTCTGTCTCCTAGAGATGAATGTACTTTGGTGCAAAAAGTTCAAATCAATCCCAGAACAACAACAAAAGACCTTGTGAAGATACTGGAGGAAACAGGTACAAACATATCTATATCCACAGGAAAACTAGTCCTATATCGACATAATCTGAAAGGCCGTTCAGCAAGGAAGAAGCCACTGCTCCAAAACAGCCATGAAAAAGCCAGACTACGGTTTGCAACTGCACATGGGGACAAATATCGTCCTTTTTGGAGAAATGGCCTCTGGTCTGATGAAATGAAAATAGAACTGTTTGGCCATAATGACCATCGTTATGTTTGGAGGAAAAATGGGGAGGCTTGCAAGCTGAAGAACACCATCCCAACCGTGAAGCACAGGGGTGGCAGCGTCATGTTGTGGGGGTGCTTTGCTGCAGGAGGGGCTGGTGCACTTCTCAAAATAGATGGCATCTTGAGGAAGGAAAATGTTGTGCTATATTGAAGCAATATCTCAAGACAACAGTCAGGAAGTTAAAGCTTGGTCGCAAATGAGTCTTCCAAATGAACAATGACCCCAAGCATACTTCCAAAGTTGTGGCAAATGGCTTAAGAACAACAAAGTCAAGGTATTGGAGTGGCCATCACAAAGCCCTGACCTCAATCCTATAGAACATTTGTGGACAGAACTGAAAAAGTGTGCGCGAGCAAGGAGGCCTACAAACCTGACTCTGTTACACCAGCTCTGTCAGGAGGAATGGGCGAAAATTCACCCAACTTATTGTGGGAGGCTTTTGGGAGGCTACCCGAAACGTTTGACCCAAGTTAAACAATTTAAAGGCAATGCTACCAAATACTAATTGAGTGTATGTAAACTTCTGACCCACTGGGAATGTAATGAAAGAAATAAAATCTGAATTAAATCATTCTCTCTACTATTATTCTGACATTTCACATTCTTAGAATTAGGTGGTGATCCTAACGGACCTAAAACAGGGATTTTTTTACCAGGATTAAATGTCAGAAATGGTGAAAAACTGAGTTTAAATGTATTTGGTAAGGTGTATGTAAACTTCCAACTTCAACTGTAGGGCTTGGCCTCAGTAAGGCGCTACCCTCTGCATGCCAAGCAGCTGCCATGACAGGCGGTGATGCAACTGGTCAGGATGCTCTTGATGGTGACAGACTGTGTTTGTCTATTGTTGTGACACAGATGAAGATCAGATCACATTTTATGACCAATTTCTGCAGAAGTCCAGGTAATTCCAAAGGATTCACATACTTTTTCTTGCCACTGTCAGTGTTCCTTTTGTCCAGGTGATAAAGGGAAGTGTGGAGTGCGATTGAGATTGCGCCATCTGTGGATCTGTTGAGAAAGTATGTGAATTGGAGTGGGTCTAGGGTTTCTGGGATGGTGGTGTTGTGAGCCATGACCACCCTTTCAAAGCACTTCATGGCTACCGACATGGGTGCTACTGGGCAGTAGACATTTAGGCTGGTTACCTTCGCTTTCTTGGGCACAGGGACTATGGTGGTCTGCTTGAAACATGTAGGTATTACAGGCTCGGTTAGGGAGAGGTTGAAAATGTCAGTCAAGTGACCTCAGTACACGTCCTGGTAATCCATCTGGCCCCAAAAATATAAACAAACTGCTGTATCCTTGTCTCCTTTCTATTAATCTGGTACTTGACACATGCTGCCCTCCCTAGATTTTCTCTAATTATAGACAAGCCTTCTTTGTGTGTATTTGATATGTATTTAGAGTTTGCAGTGACTTCTCATTTCCCAAAACGTCTGCCATTTCACTTTGCATGATTTACCTTGGTTTGCTGTGTTTCTCTTGTTTTCTTATTTTATTTCATGTAGACCCCTCCCCTTTGGCTGGTGTTCTGTTGTTTTTATCCCTGATTGATTGGTATAGCATCTATGATTCGCATCATCAATTGCACAGTCTGTTTTATCTGTTGTTATCAGAAGTCCTTGGGTGATTTGGTTGTTCTATTTCTGTTGTATGTGAGATGCTACTCGTTTAGCCTCAACTGAGAACAAGTGTTTGTTTGCTTCTTTTCAAACATAACAGCTGTTCTCCTTGGGAGATGGGAATTGGCCTCGGTCTGCCACACCTGGGCCTCATTGACCTAAGAAGAACCTGCTTGGTTATAATAGAGCTTCTAACAAATTTCTGGACTGCTGCTATAGGACTAAGACTAGTGCCAAACTGCTGCTGCCGCCGTCACCCCAGCCACCAACGACCTTGCAGCCAGATGGGTACCTGAGTCGACCACACTCTCCTACAAGCAGATACTGTATGCAGGACGGTCAACCCTTAAACATGTGAGCCTGGTTGACTACTTCTGTTCAGAATGTCTCCCTGCTCATGCATGTTTTACTACCCCCCCACTTGATGAAAATGGACGATGAGGAATGACTGGCGACCGACTTCTGACGGGCAAATACTGGATGAATGTTTGAGTAGAAGCGCCACCATGAGTAGAAGCGCCACCATGAGTAGAAGCATGTACATTATGTTTGGGACTGAGTATTTGTGTGCAATGGTGTAACCAAAATTATTATTTTGAAGCAAACAAACTTCCTTAAACCTTGTCTGTGTGGTGGCCTGGGATCTAGAACCTGAACTTTACTCATGCGCACACACATGCACACCCTCTGAGTCTTGCTACATCAATGCCAGAGCTAAAGGACTGGGAGTCACTATAAATATTTTATATGGCACAGTGCATGTGGGAAAAAAATATTTTTAGACACTTTTCCTAATGCTCTCAGATGCTTGGATCGTAGTGTGTGTGTGTGGATGGGAGGGGGGGGGGGTTGTTCAATTGCATATGTGTGTATGCAGACTGCACTGGGGATCCTCAAGGTGATCTTATCTCTCTAGACTCTCTATCCCTGAAGAATGGCTTGATTTATAATACCCTGTTTGCCTGAGGTGGGACTCCTAAATTGCATGTGAGCACACGCACACACCCTCCCTCATCACGGCTAAAACAGATCATCTTAACGGGACACATTGAGGGCAGACCCAGAGTACTACTGTGCAAAAACTGGTTGAATCAATATTGTGATGTGGAATCTGTGACAAATACATTGGATTTGAAAAAAGTAATTGTTTTGAAGGTGAAATTCCAACCACAGGGTAATCAAATTAAAACAGACAAACCTTGTTGAATTTGTAACTTCACGTCAGATCGTCAACATTATATCCACTATCAGAAAACAAAACAATAGGCTGGTCAGCACCTCCTACTGGGGAACTGATATACAACAGTGGTCAACAACCGGTTGATCGCCAAGGCATTCCTAGTCGATGCCAAACATTTCTGTAAAAAACCAAGAGATAAACCTTGTGTTCCAATTTTTTAAATGTATTAATCTTGTACTGTTGGGGGTCGGTGCACCAGATTCAGCTGCACTGCGCACCTGCCCGGTACACAGTGCTCCTGGGGGAGCAAATCAAGTACACTATAGGCCTACCACTGGCCAATCGGATGGCTCAGATTACTGTCTACATTAATGTAGCAGACGTAAAACAAAGTCACTGCAAAGTTGAGACAGTTTAAAAAAGTATAAAATCTATGACTAGAGTGTCAACAAATACAGCAGAGCTGCTGTTTTTGAGCTCTTAAGTTACATACTGACACTTACATAAATTATAACATGCACTTGTGCTACAACCTGCACTGCAGCTGCAATGATGGATTAGGAAAATATATCGATAGGCTTATTATTAGCGGCTTGGGTCTTTTTAATATGAAGGAATATTTCACTTTCTCTGGACATAGGAGCAGTGGTGTAAAAAGTAACCAATAGTCATACTTGCGTAAAAGTGAAAGTAAACCAGTAAAATACTACTTGAGTAAAAGTCTAAAAGTATTGGGTTTTAAATATACTTAAGTAAATGTAATCGCTAAAATATACTTAAGTATCAAAAGTACAAGTATAAATCATTTCAAATTCTTTGTCTTAAGCAAAGCAGACAGCCACATTTGAGTTTATTTTACTTACAGATAACCAGGGGCACACTCAGACATCATTTACAAACAAAGCATGAGTCCGCCAGATCAGAGGCAGGAGGGATGACCAGGGATTTTCTCTTGATAAGTATGTGATTTAAACCACATTTTCCTATCCTGCTAAGCATTCAAATTGTAATAAGTACTTTGGGTGTCAGGGAAAATGTATGGAGTAAAAAGTATATTATTTTCTTTAGGAATGTAGTGAAGTAAAAGTTGAAAAAAATATAAATAGTAAAGTACAGATTCCCCCAAAAGTTAAACTTTGTCAGTGTCGGCGGAGGAAAATGGAGAGCGGAGGATGAGGAGCGCACCCGGTCTGCTGCCCTTTCCCTCCACTGAGACTGACCATCAGATGCAGGCTCAAATCTTTTTGTTACCTCAGCTGTGCCTCACAAGTAATAGAACAACTGGTGTGATCATATAGACTGCTTCAATTGTTGAAATATATATATATATATATTTTTAATGATCTGAGATGAACAAGAATGCATTGGCAGGGCAATTCAGACAATATGCTGTAGTGTTTTGGGCCTATAACCTACTGCACAAACCTCATTACTACAGTACTGTTTTTAATAGTTAATGTTGCATGCATACGTTTTTTACGTCGTGTTAAAAAACATCAATGGTAGATCTCGGCTTGCAATTTGACTCAGAAAGTGATCTCGACTCAAAGGTTGGTGACCACTGATCTACAGCTACCCTGGTCTCCCATCCAGGGTTTTAACCAAGCCCTGCTTAGGTATATTTGTCACTGATTATTACCAATGTGCTACCATGAGAATGGTTGAGATTGCCACTTAACTTAATTGATTAACTGTTGCTATCAAAGTTGTTCCTACGGCTAGGTTTAACAGAGCAAATCAAATGTGGCCATACTTTATCACTCATATCATCAATATTGCAAAGTTAAAGAATAGGGTCAAATCAACCTTTATTTTATACCCCTTTTTTCGTGATATCCAATTGCGATCTTGTCTCATTGCTGCAACTCCCCAAAGAGCTTTGGAGAGTCATGCGTCCTCCGACGCTGGGCCAATTGTGCACCACCCTATGGGACTCCCAGTCACAGCCTGGGATCGAACCCGGGTCTGTAGTGCAGTGCCTTAGAACGCTGCACCACTTGGGAGACCAAAGCAACCTTTATTTGAAGCGCATTTAAAGTTTGATTTAGTCCTTTAACTTTGGTTTATGGGTGAAATGACATGAATCCAACATCAATTATACATTTTTAGACAAACTGGAATTAAAGCCAGACTAAGTCAGTGGCACAGATGGAACTATCCAAGCAAAAAAATAAATCTCCTTCAAATGTTGATATTTTGTTGCGTTGACAATCAAACACATTCCAACATCACTTTTGAAATACATTAAATAGCCTATTAACTAGATGACAAGTTGGAAAATGATATGTTGGATTCACTTCTCCAACTTGTAAGAATATTTCAAAGATAAATACACAACGCAGAGGACTTGAGGACTCAAGGTGAAGTGGACTAAAAGTCAATAGTACTAAAGGTCAAGAGGGAATTAATGATCAATGGAAATAGTGTTTTTTCTGTAATAGGAAATTAATCATGAATGGGCCAGAGACATGGGAGTAATTTGTCTACACATTGAGGCTGAAATAGGATACAGCTTTATTGCAAGGAATTCTAATTGGTCAACCACAGGCTAGGGTTAGGTTATAAACTACATCCTGTCCCTTTGTTCTGTGAAGAGAATCACTGAGGACAGGGGAGAATGAACATCTACCTCTCAGCATAACATCTATGATTTGTGTTCTTTGAATAAACCTATTTTTCTCCCCCCTGATTTGCCTTAGGGTCTGTGTTATTGAAGAGTAACATCAACTGCGAACACTTGGTGCTGTGAACCAGATTAATTGGTCTTGAAAACTCAACTGTGTGTTGATCCAAGGAAAAGAGAGAGAGATAGAGAGAGAGGGGGCTGAGCGCAACCCATAGGGTTCAACTCTTAATCTCCTGATTGACTGCTAACATATTGCTGGGTGAGTCTAGACCAATGAAATTTAAAAGAACCAAAACAGATTTAAATTAGTGCATGCAATGAGTAATACGTATACAGTATGTGATGCAAAAGGTTCGAGTCCTTTGTTCTGTTACAGGGTTTGGTCCTTTGTTTGCTCTGTTAGGGGTTTGAGTCCTCCTCTGTTACCGGTTTGTTAAATCTCAAGTCCTCTATTAAAAGGTTTGAGTCCTTTTTGTGAAACCTTGTTGCATAGAAGTGAGTTGCTAGTTGAGTAGCAGTTTTTACACGTGTGAGTAATGTAAGCCTTCAACAACTTACCAGGCCATACAGAAACTATTTGTATTCTAGAAGATAGGTTTGAGTCCTCAAAGGGTTATAAATATATACTGTATAAACTCAGCAAAAAAGAAACGTCCTCTCATTGTCAACTGCGTTTATTTTCAGCAAACTAAACGTGTAAATATTTGTATGAACATAACAAGATTCAACAACTGAGACATAAACTGAACAAGAACTTTTACCTGAAAATTGGGACATGCTTACTTATGAAAATCTATGTGAAATTTCAAATTCTCCTGAAACCAGGACTTGTTACTTTCACTTTTTTGTTTCCTTCGTTACAGGTTATGGTAATCTATCGACTGAAGCAATATACCTTGACTGAAGGACTGTACCTGAAACGATACACGATCACTGGTGAAGTGTTCACTAGAGAAGTCCTTATCAACCAGTGGAACGGAAGAAGAATTCCTCACTACCGGCAGACTGTCAGAACATCATCTCTGATAGTTATCTATGTGGGACTGATACCAGTGTGGAAGAGCTGGTCACTTTGAAAGGACTTGGTGAATGATTACCTTGCCAATAGGACGATAGGACGATTGAATATTATTGTCTCGAAGACAATTATTTTTTGGGGTGAGTTTCCTCCTAATACAGGATGTTGTAGGAATCGTAAGGGACATCATCATTACACCTGTTAATACTTATTTTCTGTAACTTTCTTTGAAATCTATTTCTTATTGTAACATCAAGTAAAATATTCCTTTGGGTTTTATAGAAATACAAGGTGTTTAATGTGAATGATTTATGCTTACTGCTAATGTGTTTTTATACTGTATATTTTCATGTTTTCTAAAAATACATTTGAAGTATATTTATTTTTTAAATGGTCTAGGGAGGAGTGTAAGAATATTTAGAAGATAAATACACAAAGCAGATGACTAGAGGACTAAAGATCAAGAGGACTAAAAGTCATTAGAGTACTAAAGGTCAAGAGGGAATTAACAATCAATGGAAATAGTGTTTTTTCAGTAATAGGGAATTGATGATCAAAGGGTCAGAGACATGGGAGGAACAACCACAGGCTAGGGTTGGATTATTAACTACATCAATTCTCTTTGTTCTGTGGAGAGAATCACTGAGGACAGGAGAGAATGAACATCTACCTCTCAACATCTATGATTTGTCCTCTTTGAAGAAACCTATTTTTCTCCCTCCGATTTGCCTTGGGGTCTGTGTTATTGAAGAGTAACATCAACTGCTAACAAACTCAACCAAAAATACAATTTAAAGAATGGGATTAAGCTAGTGGCTCAGATGGAACTATCCAAGCAGTAATGTTGATATTTGGTTGCGTTGTCAACCGATCGCTGCCTGCACCCGCATGCCCGACTAGCATCACCACCCTGGATGGTTCCGACCTTGAATATGTGGACATCTATAAGTACCTAGGTGTCTGGCTAGACTGCAAACTCTCCTTCCAGACTCACATCAAACATCTCCAATCGAAAATCAAATCAAGAGTCGGCTTTCTATTCTGCAACAAAGCCTCCTTCACTCACGCCGCCAAGCTTACCCTAGTAAAACTGACTATCCTACCGATCCTCGACTTCGGCGATGTCATCTACAAAATGGCTTCCAACACTCTACTCAGCAAACTGGATGCAGTCTATCACAGTGCCATCCGTTTTGTCACCAAAGCACCTTATACCACCCACCACTGCGACTTGTATGCTCTAGTCGGCTGGCCCTCGCTACATATTCGTCGCCAGACCCACTGGCTCAGGTCATCTACAAGTCCATGCTAGGTAAAGCTCCGCCTTATCTCAGTTCACTGGTCACGATGGCAACACCCATCCGTAGCACGCGCTCCAGCAGGTGTATCTCACTGATCATCCCTAAAGCCAACACCTCATTTGGCCGCCTTTCGTTCCAGTACTCTGCTGCCTGTGACTGGAACGAACTGCAAAAATCGCTGAAGTTGGAGACTTTTATCTCCCTCACCAACTTCAAACATCAGCTATCCAAGCAGCTAACCGATCGCTGCAGCTGTACATAGTCTATTGGTAAATAGCCCACCCATTTTCACCTACCTCATTCCCATACTGTTTTTATACTGTTTTTTATTTATTTACTTTTCTGCTCTTTTGCACACCAATATCTCTACCTGTACATGACCATCTGATCATTTATCACTCCAGTGTTAATCTGCAAAATTGTATTATTCGCCTACCTCCTCATGCCTTTTTCCACACATTGTATATAGACTGCCCATTTTTTTCTACTGTGTTATTGACTTGTTAATTGTTTACTCCATGTGTAACTCTGTGTTGTCTGTTCACACTGCTATGCTTTATCTTGGCCAGGTCGCAGTTGCAAATGAGAACTTGTTCTCAACTAGCCTACCTGGTTAAATAAAGGTGAAAAAAAAAAAAAAAAACAGATTTCAATATTACTTTTGTAGAGTAATAGAGTAAATAGCCTAATGTTAAGGCTATTTTACAAACTAATGTAACAATCAACCTTAAAATGAGTAACACATCCGTGTCAACATTTTGTAGGTTACTGTCACAATACATTTTTTCTTATATAATGCGTGCATGTTCAAGATGGCCTGCTTAGGTCCTTGTGGGTCTGTGGAGATTTACAATTGCTGTAATAATCTCTGCAGAAACTCGAACGGCATTGATCACTTGCACCATGTACTTTTAGTCTAATCTCAACTGCAATCCAGGTCTCTGCTCTCTCGCTTCGCTCTCTCTCGGTGTCTGTCTCTCTGTGTTAACTCTTGCATTTTTAAACAGGCCTGCAGGTAATTGGGTCAGTGTCCAGAATACATGCACAAACACACAGGCCTGGATGATCATTTCTGGACCTCTAACCTTCTTCTACCTTGATATGACCTTGCTTTCAATCTGGTGAGAACCTAATGATTTAACCAAAGTTCAACAGCTGTTAGCTAGAGGCAAGATGGCAGCACACTGCTACAACTACAACTAAACGGCATGCGACGAGAGGTACAGCGCTAAAACCATGGCAACCAACTGAGGCTGTTATTTTAAAATGGAGGAATTCATTCACATTCTTCTTCTATACTCTTCTCCTCCACTCTTCCTTCTGTCCAGATAATTGCAGCCTTTCTCACTGCTAATGAAAAACAGCAGTGCCACGGAGTCATCGCTGTGTGTTTACCGGAGTGACACACAGGGGAAAGGCGAGGGGGGAAGAAACAGCGGAAACCGAGAGACAGAGTGAGGGAGGAAATACAGTGAAAGAGAAAAAGGTGATATGCACACTCCGTCTCTCTTCCTCCATTCTGTTTTGTCTCTGTTACTAGGCAACACCTGCAGGCATGGGCTAAATAAAGCCTTGCACCAGCCACTCACCACCTCCCTCTTCAACCCCCTTTTCTATCTCCATCCTTCATCTCTCTCCCTTACCGCCTCTCTCGCTCCCAGTATTCATCCCTCTCTCACCACCATAATCTCTAACCCCATTTTACTCTCCCTCACCTCTTCCCTCCATCCTTTTCTCACCCCTCCTCATCTTCAAATTGTCCCTGAGCCAAAAGCAGAGGATATCCACAGCAAGGCCTTGAACCTTCAGAGCTACCTTGGCAGTTTGTGTTTGTCATGTTCTACCATGAATGCAGAACACATTTTCCTTGACAGCTTCTTTTCTCTCTGACCGTGATTTCTGAAGAACGACTAATAGATAGAGGGAAAACAACAGTAGAGAGAAGAGTAAGGAAGTAAAACCTGTGGACCCTGCTAGCTGAATCTCTACAGGAAATAAACCCTATCACCATCAAGACTCGTCAGCAACAGGAACCAGATATTGTTAACAATGGTCTGTGATTATCCCAATTACATGAAAGACACCTGTTCTCGAGCATTTATACTGAACTAAAATATAAATGCAACAATTTCAAAGATTTTACTGAGTTACAGTTCATATAAGAAAATCAGTCAATTGAAAGGAATTCATTAGGCCCGAATCTATGGATTTCACATGACTGGGAATACAGATATGCACCTGTTGGGTCACAGATATTTTTTAAAAAGGCAGGGGAGTGGATCAGAAATCCAGTCAGTATCTGGTGTGACCATTTGCCTCATGCAGCACGACATCTCCTTCACATAGAGTTGATCATATTGTTTATTGTGTCCTGTGGACTGTTGTCCCACTCCTCTTCAATGGCTGTGTGAAGTTGCTGGATATTGGCGGGAACGTGTACATTGATCCAGAACATTCCAAACATGCTCAATGGGTGACATATCTGGTGATTATGCATGCCATGGAAGAACTAGGACATTTCCAGCTTCCAGGAATGCTTGCAACATGGGGCTGTGCATTACCATGCTGAAACATGAGGTGATGGTGGCAGATGAGCCTCAGGGTCTCATCACTGTATCTCTGTGCATTCAAATTGCCATCGATAAGGTGTAATTGTGTTCATTGTCCGTAGCTTATGCCTGCCCATAAAATAACCCCACCACCACCATGGGGGGACTCTGTTCACAACGGTGACATCAGAAAACCACTCGCCCACAACGTCATACACGTGGTTTGCGTTTGAGGCCAATTGGACGTACTGCCAAATTCTCTAAAATGACGGAGATAGCTTGTTAGACAAATGAAAATTCAATTCTCTGGCAAAAGCTCTGGTGGATATTCCTGCAGTCAGCAAGCCAATTGGACACTCCCTAAAGACTTGAAACACTTCTGGCATTGTGTTTGTCACACAACTCCAATGTACATTTCAGAAGGGCCTTTCATTATCCCTAGCACAAGGTGCACCTATGTAATGATCATGCTGTTTAATATGCCACACCGGTCAGGTGGATTGATTAACTTGGCAAAGGAAAATGCTCACAAACAGGGATGTAAACAAATCTGTGCAAAACAATTGAGAGAAATAAGCTTTTTGTGCATATGGAACATTTCTGGGATCTTTAATTTCAGCTCATGAAACATGGGACCAACACTTTACATGTAGCGTTGATATTTTTGTTCAGTGTAGCTCAATTATATTAAAGTGTTCTGTTCTTGGTCATATGGTCACTATGGTTTCTGTAGACAAATGCAGAGAAATGTCTTTTGGGGGTTTAAACCACAAATCCTGTCTTTTCGCAGAACATGAGTCAGAGAGCTAAAGCTGCATTACAAATGACACGTAAATCCATGAAAATCTGTGTGTGTGTGTTTAATGTCTGTATGGGTGAATTTAAGTGGAAGCGTGTGGACTAAAAGTATTTAGCATTTTGAAATGTCTGTGTTAGCCTGTAGCCACATGTGTCTGTGGAGGCTGAGTGGGATTACACTTAATCCATGAAACACAAGCTCTATACCCAAATGCCTCCACTCCATGTGAATCTGAGTTGCGTAAGGGCATCTATTATATAATCCGAAACATATATTCATATCCACGAGCCGAGGCTTGCAGTCTGAGAGCATGAACCATGCAACAGTAGCAGATTGGAGAAGAGGAGGAGAGAGAAAAGGAAAGGAGTTTTGAGGGAGGGGAATGGATGAAGAAAGAAGAGGAAGTGAAAGGAGAGGACGAGGGAAGTGGAAACAGGGGAAGGTGGTTGGGTGGGTAGGCAGAGGGGAAGGTGGTTGGGTAGGTAGGCAGAGGGGAAGGTGGTTGGGTAGGTAAACAGGGGAAGGTGGTTGGGTAGGTAAACAGGGGAAGGTGGTTGGGTAGGTAAACAGGGGAAGGTGGTTGGGTAGACAAACAGGGGAAGGTGGTTGGGTAGGCTAACAGGGGAAGGTGGTTGGGTAGGCAGAGGGGAAGGTGGTTGGGTAGGCAGAGGGGAAGGTGGTTGGGTAGGCAAAGAGGGGAAGGTGGTTGGGTAGGCAAAGAGGGGAAGGTGGTTGGGTAGGTAAACAGGGGAAGGTGGTTGGGTAGGCAGAGGGGAAGGTGGTTGGGTAGGCAAACAGGGGAAGGTGGTTGGGTAGGCAAAGGGAAGGTGGGGAAGGTGGTTGGGTAGGCAAAGAGGGGAAGGTGGTTGGGTAGGTAAACAGGGGAAGGTGGTTGGGTAGGCAGAGGGGAAGGTGGTTGGGTAGGTAAACAGGGGAAGGTGGTTGGGTAGGCAGAGGGGAAGGTGGTTGGGTAGGCAAACAGGGGAAGGTGGTTGGGTAGGCAAACAGGGGAAGGTGGTTGGGTAGGCAAACAGGGGAAGGTGGTTGGGTAGGCAAACAGGGGAAGGTGGTTGGGTAGGCAAACAGGGGAAGGTGGTTGGGTAGGTAAACAGGGGAAGGTAGTTGGGTAGGTAAACAGGGGAAGGTGGTTGGGTAGGTAAACAGGGGAAGGTGGTTGGGTAGGCTAACAGGGGAAGGTGGTTGGGTAGGTAAACAGGGGAAGGTAGTTGGGTTGGCTAACAGGGGAAGGTGGTTGGGTAGGCAAAGAGGGGAAGGTGGTTGGGTAGGTAAACAGGGGAAGGTGGTTGGGTAGGCAAAGAGGGGAAGGTGGTTGGGTAGGTAAACAGGGGAAGGTGGTTGGGTAGGCAAAGAGGGGAAGGGGTGATACGAGGAGATTCTGTTCGCTTGCTTGATTCTGGGTTGATGGTTCAGCCTAATGAAAACGTGACGGATCAAACAATGGGAGGAAGTGCACTAGAGAGACAATAGGGGTTTGATAACGTAGGACGAAGTACACTCGTCTCAGATGTATTTACAGTAACTGAGAAGGTTTTGGGTGTTTAGAATAGCAAACATGGTGGATTGTCTTGGTCCCGAGAGACATTTGATTAAAGTGCCTGTCTGGAACATTTAGGGTCCAGAGACTGAAGCAGAGGCCTGCTTTAAAAGCTCAGTCACAGGAGAGAGCAAGAGATTAGAAGAGAAAATAGGGGGAAAGTAGAAATGGATAAACAAAAGGTGTGAGGAGAAAGAGGAAGGTTAGAGAGCAGAGGGAGAGAAAGCAGGAAGGAAGTTACAGTAGAGCGAGGTAGTCTCCCTCTCGTACTGCACCAGGTCAGTCTCCCTCTCGTACTGCACCTGGTCAGTCTCCCTCTCGTACTGCACCTGGTCAGTCTCCCTCTCGTACTGCACCTGGTCAGTCTCCCTCTCGTACTGCACCTGGTCAGTCTCCCTCTCGTACCGCACCTGGTCAGTCTCCCTCTCGTACTGCACCTGGTCAGTCTCCCCCTCGTACCGCACCTGGTCAGTCTCCCTCTCGTACCGCACCTGGTCAGTCTCCCTCTCGTACCGCACCTGGTCAGTCTCCCTCTCGTACCGCACCAGGTCAGTCTCCCTCTCGTACCGCACCTGGTCAGTCTCCCTCTCATACCGCACCATGTCAGTCTCTCTCTAGCACAGGGGTGTCAAACTATTCCATGTCTGCTGGTTTTTCCTTTCAATTAAAAGACCTAGACAAACAGGTGAGGGGAGTTCCTTACTAATCAGTGACAATCAATCAAGTACAAGGGAGGAGCAAAAACCCGCAGACACTCGGCCATCCGTGGAATGAGTTTGACACGTGCTCCAGCACCTCCTCCTCCCATATTTCCTCCATTCTATAATGTTCCCTCTTCCTTATGTCTCCACTAGTTCCAGACAGCATGAAAGAAGAGGGGAAGAGAAGGATGGAAAGGGATTCTTTCTCTGTTCTCCCTCTTCCAGTGAGAAGAATGGAGGAAGAGGATGGAATGAGAACAGCAAGTGTATTCTTTCTTTTCCTCTCTTCCAGCTGCAGTGAGAGGTGAGGGGGCTGCACGGTCGTCATGACTCCTGTCATCATGGCAGCAGAGATGGGTTAGAAACAGGAGGTGTATGGCTGATGGTGTGTGTGTGTATGTTTGGTTGTGTGATATGACGCAGTTAAGTCATATTGGGGTTGAGATTCTATTTCAATGCACTTCAGAGGCGTTATATGAATTTAATACTTTTAATCAATTCCACCTTTCTTCTTACTTACAATGATAAAAAAAATGAAATGGTCATTAAGAGAAACCTTCAAACATGCACAATAAGAAAAAAAAACAACACTCTCTCTCCATGTTTTGCCAGTGGAGTTGAGTTTTGGTAAAATAAAACCGGCAATAGAAAATAAAAGTCACTAAAGCATTGAAGCACACCAAGTCTGGGGGAGCATGGAAGAGTCCACATGCCCCGTCTAGGAGGGGTGGCCATTCTGCTATGGCAGTGGTTTAGAAGTACTACTGAGCTACCCAACACCCCTCTTCTCTCTCATGTTTGGTCTAGCTCTTGTCTGGCCAGCATTGCTCAACCTCATACAGCTCCACTTCCTCCCTTCTCCGTGTATCTTACTAGTCTAAAGTGGTTTCTTAACTCCTCTTCTCCATCTGCAAAAAACATGGGTGACAACATGGTGGATGACCTCCAGTTCATTAACATCAGTGCAGCCAAAGAGAGGAAAACTTGTTAAGACTATTAAGTTACACATTTCCTTCTACTCGTCTCAGGTGCTGGTCAAATTCTCCCCTCCCCCCTCCCTCTCATCTCCTTTCAGGTGCTCGTCACCTCGATTTTCACCTCTCAATTCCTGTTTTGGGCTGACATCTTTATTCCCATTCTCTGTCTCCCCCTCTTTCACCTCCTCCTTCACCTCCTTCTCTTCCTCCCTGGGTCCCTGCCCCTGTTTGTCTCTGAATACCTCGACCCCCAGCATGCGGAGGTAGTGGAACCTCTCGTTGCGGGGCACGAAGGCTCTGATGGAGGTCTTGCCTCTCCAGCCACACAGCTCTATAGGACACTGAGGACCATCGGGGTTACTGAGGAAAGAGAGGGAGAGGACGGTGAGGGAGAGAGGGGGCGATAGAGGGAGGAGGTCAGGGTGAATTCAACAGATAATATAACACACACAGACAGGCAAGCAAAATGGACACTTACCTATTGTCAGGCCGGTATTTTAGCACGATACTGCCCATTCCTGTGAAAACACAGAGGTGGAAAACATGAAGTACATACTAGTAATACAGACATGAATGGGCCAACACCCAACATGGCCTTAGACACAGATCATTGCTTTCCAGTTGAGAACACACCCATCTTCTTGGCCTGTTGGTGAGCGTCTTCCTCCAGTTTGCTGAGGTACGGGTTCTCCTGAGTCAGTAGAATCTTAATGTCCTCGACACTCACTGTGATCATCCTGGAGCGGATGTAGGGGAACAGAGTATAGATACCCTGGAGGAGGAGAGCAGAATGAGGAGAGCAGAACGAGGAGAGCAGAACGAGGAGAGTAAGGAATGAATGTGCGTGTGTGTGCATGCACCTACCTCCTGGGCTAGTCTGAAGGCACAGCCAAACTCCTCCCCGTCGCTGTTGCGAGACCACACCTTTACCCCTGTGTTGATCACCTGCAAAACTCACAAAATAATGAAATCATTACACTTGAGAATGACTGTTTCAGCAACATATTTACAATTGCTTCTCATTTCAACGTTGTCATTGTTGTTTTCAATAATAGTGATGACAGTTTATAGATTTCTTAAGTTATTCAAATATTTGTTTATTAGGTCAAATTGCTCCAATTGGGAGATGGCCATTTCAAATAAACCATTGCTTCTAAGAAAACTATATACTTTCTCCCATCATTGAGCCAGAACCCTGTTAAGTACACTGCTTGTATGTCAGTATGTGTGCAGTTCTGGGAACCGTCTGGTGATGGACTCAGCCTGTCTGTTACTACTGCTTACCTGGAGGCTGATCTGAACCTGGGTCAGGTCTAAACATCACAACATCAGAAAGGAGGGGAGATACATAGGGAGAGGAGGAGGGGGAAAAGGAAAGGCACGACAAGGAGAGGAGGGGAAATAGACTAAGAGCGGAATGGGGGGGGGGGGGGTTCCTCTGTCTGCTTGAATGCACACACACGGCCACCTGTGCAGGAGCTGAGTGTACTAGGGGGATTTGGGATGAAAAGGGTCCCATCTGTTAGCTGGACTCCCCTTGATGGGCTGGCAGTGACACACAGTTGTTGTTAGGCAGAGCGCCACATTGTTCCTTAGAGAACAGGTGTCTCTCACACACACCTTCCTACCTTCATTCGCTCACTGTTGTTGAGCATGACGTTGCGTAGCTCCTTGGAGACCATGTACAGATGTCTCTTCTTCCCCTCGTGGGTTCTGGTCAGAACGTTTATCTTTGGGAAGTCTGGAGACAGGTCATAGAATGACCTGCAAAACACACATTCATGGAATAGATCAATAACCAGGGCTCAATCAAAACATGTAAAGGTAATACCATTATGCTTGGTCAAAACATTGTCCCCTCTGTACAGATAATGCTGTTATCGAGCAGCTGCTTACATAGGCTACCCAAACCACCAAACACACTCACTCTATTGGGGGGAAGACAGGGTCGTCTTCAGTGAGGAAGACAAAGGGGTCTTCTTTAAAACCATGCCTCTTCATCTTTTTATTGGGAGGAGGCCTGGAACACAGAACAGAGTCAGAATACACACACTCTTCCCCCCAACCCCTCTCTCTCAACTTACCCACACACGTTGGATTCCTTGGCCTGATCGCCTGCCTCTGGCTCTTTGGGAGAGTCCTCTCCTGCCTCCTTCCCTCCATCTCTCTCTCCATCCTCCAAGGGCGTCTCAGGAAGAGGGGTGCCCACTGGAGAGTCCTCTGGCTGGGGCACGGAGCTGGATGACTGCTCCTTCCTCAACTGGAGAAAGATGGATCATAGTTCACTTTAACGGGAACTTCTCTCTGGTATATGAGTTACCGGATGGTGTTGCATTCCATCTGAGATGTGGGCTTATCCGTGAGTGTGTGGCCGTGCATGTACATGTGTGTATACCTTGGGGAATCTTCTGTTCCAGGGCATGGGGGCTTTCTTGACCAGGACAGCTACAAAGAAGCCTCCCGTGTTCTGGTGATGGGGCAGGATCCTCATACTGAATAAACACATACGTATGCACGGTATATACACAAAGATTAATTAGATGCAACAGCACCATCTGCTGGTAGAAGATGCAACACTTCACAGGGATTTGAAAGTCTGTCCAGCTTTTATTTTTCATCTCATTAGGATTAGGTATGCAGCTGTGTGCACAGGTGTAGCAAATACATGTACATGATTGTCATGACTGACATTTTAGGCATATTCTAACCAAATAAAGTGGGGCCCTGTGTGCAGGTGTGCAGGTGAATGTACCATCTCTCCAACTTCATATTGGCCAGTTTCTCTGTGTCTGTGGGAGGGAACATGGTGGGTCTGATCTGTGTGTGGCGGTTGACTGGCACCTCGGACCAGTCCTTATACCACTGACCCTCCTTAGTCATCAACTAGAGATGGAAGGAAAGATGGTGAGAGATATTAAGTGTGTGTGAGAGGTAGCTGTTGGAGGGAGAGGAGGGGGATGGGAGAGAGAGCAAAAGACTCAGTTATAAAACGGCTAAATCTGTAGTCAAACTGGCACGGTGGTGGAATATCATGACTATTGTAGTGGCTAGACTGTCAGGCCTATCAAGTACCTCTAATAGTCGCTAGCAGTGATTAATAGGCATGAGGTGGCGGTCATGTGTTCCAACAGTTATATACCTTCCATTTGGTGACTCCAGGCATCCATTTTAACCCTGGGAGATCAACTGACGCATCTGCTAACTCTAACGCACCTAGAGATAGACAAAGAGGGAGACAGAGGCAGTTATCTCCTGTGTGTGTGTGTGTGGCACTGTATTTGTGTGTGCATGCATGCGTGTGTGTTACCTTCACTCTTCTCCAGTAGCGTTGCTATGACAGCTTCGTCCTCTATAGGATTGAGTGAACAGGTAGAGTAGACCATCCTCCCTCCTACAGCTAGCTGCTCCACACCACGCACTGCTATACGGATCTGGAGACTGGAGACACACACAGGTTATCACACACACATATACAGGCGCACACACACACACATGCTCTCTCTTTCTCTCCTCACCCATGGAGATGCAGGCTGTTACTGGTGGTCCATTTCTTCCACACGTCAATGTTCTTCCTCATGGTGCCATCTCCACTGTAGAAACACACACAGAATACTTTACTTTTTAGGAACACACTTGAGAAAATCCAAAATTAGAGTTTGTCAGCTTCCCTGGGACATCTAACTACACATCAGCCTTCCCAGACAGACAATCCTACAATGTGGTTACAGGAGATCGCTCTCTCTCCTGTCTCATTCTTATAGTCACATTTGGTTCCCCTAATAAAAACAAAACAAGCAGTAGCCTACCCAGTGCAGCAACCAATCATAAATCAGACAGAAGAGCCAATCATAAGACACAGGGTAGAACCGTGAGGTTGGTATCTCTCCATATAGCTGACTGTCGACACATGTCTAGTTTTGACTGTCGAATACCAAAATCCCAGATTTTCCTTTGCCCCCCACCTTTCTCCCCTACTTCTCTCAATCACTATTTACTTGCTTCTCTCAGCTAAACAGGTTCACTCTTTGTTCACCTGCAGGGGACGTCGCAGAGGATGCGGTCGTAGAACAGTGTGCCCTTCTGTCCGTCCTCTGTGTCTATCTGTAGTCTGGGGATGCACGAGGCATCGTGGTTCACCACCATGATACAGGGGCTGTTCAGTCTCTTAGCCTGGTGCACCAGCAGGTAACAACGCTTGTTGTCCACGTCGTTGGCTATCACAAAGCCCTCTGAAGGGGGAAGAGGGAGAGAAAGAAAGAGGGGGAGATGAGGATGTTCAGGATTACAATGCTTTGTTACATTGTTTCACATTTTAGTCATTTAGCAGATGCTCTTATCCAGAGACTTAGAGGAGCAATTAGGGTTAGGTGCCTTGCTCAAGGGCACAGAGATTTTTCACCTAGTCTGCTCGGGGATTCAAACCAGCAGTGTTTTGGTTACTGTCCCAATGCTCTTAACCGCTATCTTTTCTGTCACAAAGTAACAGAAAATATACATTCAGCAACTCACCGCCCTTTCCATTGGGCCACAATTCAGATACGCCAATGCATCAGATGTTTGTTGTTACATTTTTCTACTGATTTGATTCTGTGCGTGCGGGTTACCTGGGAAGGGTACGTCCATATCAGAATGGAGCATCTCAATCAACTGCGCTGTCTTAGATCCAGGAGCAGCACACATGTCCAGAATCTACCCACAGAAATACACAATTACACTATACATGTTCCAAGGTTTAGGGTCTAGGAACAGAATCTACCCACAAAAACACAGTTACGCTATAATGTTCCTAGATTTAGGGTCTAAGGACCGAAATGGAAGCAGTTCTTGGCCAGAAAGGCATCCAGTGTGTCGTTTACCTTGTGGTGGGGCTCAATCTTCATCAGCAGAGGAGGGATCATACTTACAGCCTCCTGTCTGCTGATGTTACCCTGTAGAGACCAACATAGAGAAAGAAACACACAGTACATAAGGCAGCCATACAGCTAAGAAACCATTGAGATCCTATTAAATTACTTTCTAATTCTTAAATAACACTGAAGACTTCCTCACCGACTCGGTCTCGCTGACCAGGAACTGATGGAACTTCTCCAGGAGAGGAGACTTCCTCAGGATCTTCCTGCTCATGTTGGTGTGCCATGCTAGCTCATCTGGGTACCTACACACACACACACACACAATTACAGCAGATGACCCTTTATGTATGTATGTATGTATGTATGTATGTATGTATGTATGTATGTATGTATGCGTAGACGTACCAGCTCAGAGGCTGAGGAGCCTCTATCTTCTGCCCGTCGATCTCTACCTCCTGGATCTCCTTGAAGTACTTGTTCTTCAGACAGTGGAGGATCTCCTTGGCATGGCTACATCAAATCAAAGTTAATTTGTCACGTGATCCAAACAGGTGTAGACCGTACAGTGAAATGCTTACTTCTAGGCCCTAACCAACATTGCGATTTTTAAGTAAAAAAATAGGTATTAGGTGAACAATAGATGGGTAAAGAAATAAAAACAACAGTAAAAAGACAGTGAAAAATAACAGTAGCGAGGCTATATACAGGCACCGGGTAGTCGGGCTAATTGAGGTAGTATATACATGTAGGTATGGTTAAAGTGACTATGCATATATGATAAACAGAGAGTAGCAGTAATGTAAAAGAGGGGGTGGTGGGACACAATGCAGACCCGGCCAGGTCTCTGACCTCCTCCGGCATCTGCAAACTTAATGGTGGGGTTGTAGTTGTGCCTGGCCACGCAGTCGTGGGTGAACAGGGAGTACAGGAGGGGACTGAGCACGCACCAGAGGGGCTCCAGTGTTGAGGATTAGGGTGGCGGATGTGTTGCTACCTACCCTCAACACCTGGGGGCAGCCCGTCAGGAAGTACATGGGGACAACCCAATGGACAATCCTTTTTAATACACTTAGAGGTTTAATAGAGTGGTGTTTTGGAAAGCAATCTTCATAAGTATGAATCCTGATGTAGAGCAAGAGTAGCCTGGTCCTAGACCTGTGTATGCTGTCTCGCTAACCCCCCTATGGTCATTGTCATGTCAAATTATCATGAACACAAACAAATCTGGGACCAGGCTAAAACAAGAGTGGGAGTGTATAAATCAGCATCCCTTTACAAAACATCTACAGTGGTCAATTCCAACTAACAGTTTGTCACCTCACCTACAGGGTGAGAAAGACCACTTCCATCTGTGCCATAGAGGATCCAGAGTCCATTGATGTATTTATTAGTGCACACTGTAACAAAACGTTTCCAAACAAAAAACATCTGGCAAACAAGAGTTTCTATTGGACAAATTGAGATAATACCGAACATGGGGGGACCTGTTTACTTCCTAGTGAATACACCCCTGACCATTTGGCAGAGGTTGAGCTTAGTAGCTTCCGTACCTCTTGTATCCAGTGATGCGGATGGTGGCGGGCAGCGGTTCTCTCATAGCCGCCATGAACTGGTCAAACTCCCCCTCGGGCACCAGGCCAAGCTCCTGGTAGTATGCCTCAAACAGCTTGTTCTCCTTGATGATGTCAGCGTAGCCTGCACCCCAACCCTACAGGACAGATACATCGGAGGAGAGGGAAGACGCGAGGCGACATTGGGAGGAGAGCAGATGTGGGGGGAACCGAATAGGAGACATGGGAGGAGAGAAATGGATGGGGGTAAAGTGAAGTGGATGTTAGTTTTCTGAATTGCAGCCTCAGATGGATAGATATTGATAGAGTTTACTATCATAGTTCAATAGCTATAACCTGGTCCCAGATCTGTTTTTACTGTATAGCCAACTCCTTGACATGCCAGCACAAACATCTGGGACCAAGATAAAATAGCTAGCTAGCTACACATAGCTATGTCAACGAGTTGTGCAGTAATAATCAAATCAAAGTTGCTGGGGAAAAATTAAATCTCTTTGACTCGGCATACAGTAATTTGAGGTGACCTAGGCAAGTTAGCTACAATACGCTAAATTAGCCGGCTAGCTATGAAGAGCTATCAAAACTTACAGCATTGTCCCGGTTATCTCTTCCACCAGGCTTGCTATTATTTTGTTGCTCCTTCTTTCTCAGTCGACTTCTCTTTCCCATTTTGGAAACACACACTACTCTGAATATGAACCTGCGAAGCAACGTTCTGGTGTAGCTAAATGTATTTTGCTAACAGGGTGATTGAAATGCGAATGGTACTGCACTCGTGTTCTGTTTCAGCCTCTGACGCACACATGTGAGATAGGACCCCAGTTTATGGGTGGCGATGTATTAGCCTGAGAAATAGAAAATATCAGTGCAACATTTTGGCCAACTAAAACCAAAAACACACTCAAATATGTTTTCGTTTTGGAGCTAGTCAGACAGTGATAAATGATACGTTTTTTTGTGTGCACTAATGCCCCTTCCTCCAAACAATGTCTGATCAACGATATAGTACGGTGGCTTATTCCTCGCCAGTTAAGGAAACCAGGGGCAATGGCTATATACTTTATTTTTATATTTTAAACAGCAGTCTGCATAAATATGTAATGGAATTCATCTAAAATTACTGTAATTTCATATTTTTACCAGTGTGGTGGTTTCTCCTGAACACACCTTGTAGTTGAATAACATTGTATCCATTTTCAATTGGCTAGATAATGACGATGCAAAACAAAGTGACTCGATTGGTTTATTAGGAGTCAGGCTCCTTTATTTATCCTTATGATTGGACCATGGAACTGAGCAGACCAGTGAGATGATCGCAGTACGCATACTTGTGCAAGTGACATATGTGTTCATTATTGCCTTGGATACATTAATTTTATTTACATTGTTTTGAATAGAATTTTAATTTCTTACACTATTTGCAGCTTATCTGGTAAATATGGACCGTATTCTTTCAAAGCTTTTCGCCTCCGAGACAGAAGAGTTGTATGTTTTGGACTGCCTGGCATACTTCATGATTTTCATGGCTGCTTGTACCTTCATAACATTACTATTTGAGAATGTCCCCTATGGCAGATACGCAACAAGCAGATATGGATTCCCCGTCAACGTCAAATTCGCCTGGTTCGTGCAGGAACTACCTGCTTTTCTGGTGCCACTGTGCCTAGTGCTGTGGACTTCTGCGGCGAAAACCACTCATCTTCCCAATCAGTTACTGCTGATCATGTACTTCTGCCACTATGTGCAAAGGTAAGACCCAATGGTTAGAAGATAGTTTGACAAAGTAACACTGTACTTCACATGCATACAAAGTACTAACTGTCATATCTTCTAGGTCAGTGGTTCTCAAACGTTTTTTGGTTACTGTACAACCAAGTACATTTAGCTCTGCCCAGAGTACCCCCTCATATGCAATTGATTTCTCAATTGTAATAACACATTGCTAAATGATGTGCCAACGTTGTAACTGAAATGCAGTGCATTGCCAGCCATGAGACACATGCATCCTAGACAACTGGTGGGGAAATTATTATTCATCAGTTCTATTTATATTCTTCTAGATCTCTCATCTATCCATTTTTAATTCGTGGAGGGAAATCTACACCATTTGCATCGTTCGCCTTGGCCTTTGTGTTCTGCATCTATAATGGCTACATGCAGGTCAGATACCTGAGCCACTATGCAGAGTACTCTGCTGATTGGGTTACCAGCCCTTGCTTTATCACAGGTAAGAGACATGGCTGACATGACATGCAGCATAGGGTCTGTATTAATGCATAAACCACACATTCACAAATTACACAGTTGTCTATTTCAATATGTTCCATGAATTTCTTCTCGTTCTAGAGTTATCCACGTCATGCTATCCAAAAGAAAAACTTTACATTTCCTCATTTTCACCTCATTATAAATCATTATAAATCAGCTTCCCCATTGGTTGATTTTCAGGCTCTGCGCTATGGTTGGTGGGTTGGTTGGTGAACGTTCACTCAGACCACATCCTGAGGAACCTACGGAAGCCTGGAGAGATCAGCTACAAGATACCAACAGGTAAGATACCTGCTACCAGAGAGCGATATAGAGAGACAGGTTTTCCCCTGACCAGACGCCATGACCGTTTTGGACAGCATGCTGTAACATTTTCGTAAATTTGTAAATAATGGCTGTGAAATGTGTCTATGCTAGCTACAACCATAGTAGCACACTGATGTTCAGTGTTGCTTAAAACAGGGAGTTCACTCTTTCCAGAGGGTGGATCCAGTATTCTATTTTAAATCCAGGGTTACAGAGAGTAATGTCACTATGACACACCAGAGAGGGTTGAAACCATCACCTTGTGCCCGAGGTGAACCCTTCATAACTGATGAACCAGTTGAAACCTGTATGTACCCACTACTGTAAGTCGGTCTGGATAAGCACGTCTGCTAAGACTAAAACCCAGACCTTGGATCAATGGAATCTTGACTGGCGCAGGTGATAAACATGCGACACGGGCCTGGTTAATCACATTGCTGTCGTGACTGTTCCTGTGGTTCTACCAAATTATTTATATATACACTAGATGACTGATAGGGGGTGCCATTCATTCTTCTGGGCAGTGCCAATATGGTTGACCGGTGGCTTCAAAGCCTTTCACTGGTCAATACATAGCATCAGCAATCCAGGGTTTATATACTGTACATCACTGGTTGTACCCCGTCTTATGTTCTCTCCTGTAGGTGGGCTGTTTGAATATGTGTCTGGAGCAAACTTCTTTGGTGAGATAACAGAGTGGGCGGGATTTTCCCTGGCGGCTCATTCTGTCCACAGCGCATCCTTCGCCATCTTCACTCTCATTGTTCTTGCCAGCAGAGCCTTCGCTCACCACAGGTAGGAAGGAAACACACACACACACACACACACACACACGGTTTGGGGTGAACTACACTTTTAACACTTGTAATACTATAATAGTGAATTCATGTCCTCCTGTCTTTCCTTCTCTCTAGGTGGTACCTTCAGAAATTCGAAGACTACCCCAAATCCAGGAAGGCATTGATACCATTTGTATTATAATGATTCACTACAATGATCCAACCTCCAACAGCCCAATGCAACGAGCTGTGACCCTATGCTACATCATCTGGGGTCTGGTTAGGTTTGTTATTGCTTGTTTGTTTGGGTTTATCTCAAGAGAATACGTACAAGGATGAACACAATGAGTACTGACAATTCTATTCACTGGGAAGATATGAAGAGCTCCAGAAACCACAACACCAATGACAAGATTATTAGACATGCCCTGATGGAGGCTACAATGCCAAGTAGAGGCAATTTATTTTATTGAGAAAAAAGAAATCCTCCAAGAGTGGCTGGATATATTTTTCACATGGTTGCACCTCAGCTCTCACCAACTTGGTTATGTCCCGCAATGAGATTTACTATAGTATGTGGCGACTTACTTTTACGATACTTTCACAGCGGACCAACCAACAGAACCAATCCATCTTACAAAGGTTCAGCTCCATTTCAACACATCCCCTAACCTCTGCCCTTCCCCTAACTCCCTGCAGAAGTGTGTGCATCTCTCGCCCTCTCTGTTGCATGCAGGCGGAGAATGAGCCAACCATCAAAACACAATCTGTCAGTAGAGCTCTAGTTTCCCCGGTGAGACAACCCAGTGCTAGAAGGATTGAGAATTAACTTACTGTCAACACTCAGGAATGCACACAGACAGATTTCACTGCTTGTGGAAGAAACTAGCTCTTTGTATATTCGTGCACTCACGTGTGTCAGAGGAATCTGTCGTGAGCAGTGTTGTAGTCTTCCCCTATGATTTGTAGTGCTAGCAGCACTGAGGATGAACCAACCCTTCACCGCACACACACACACACACACACACACACTTCGTGAGGCGACCCCAGCCTTAGGGCTGAAAATGGGGTTATGAACCAGAGATACAAATGAGAGAAATGCTCCATTCAGTCAGTAAGGCCACTGGGTTAGCCTATCACCCAGAGCTTGTGGCTGCCATAGAGAGAGACCAAAAGAAAGGGAGAGTGAAAAGATAGTGATGGAGGGAGAGAGAGTGGGCTAGTGAGGGAGTGAGCAATACTCAACCTGACATTCTTGCTCTGGGGGTTTTCCTTGGCTCTGTCACATGCAGCACGTGAGCAGGGAGGGAAGCAGACATTATGCAAAGAGCGCACACACAGTACAGAAGGTGCTGCCAGTAGGCTCCAGCTTGCCTCATTCCATTACAGAGTTTAATGGGCTGGAAGATGGCTGTGTGTAGGGTTGACTGCAAATGGTGTCTGGAATCGCTCTCTCTTTGCGTGTGTAATGACGAACACCTCTAGTTACGTGTTCCCCGTCTCCTTCCCAGCCCTCTGTCTTCACATGTGGTTTATAGTATCAATCCTGTAAGTGAGGATAGTATATTTTTAATTGGGCAGCAATTATTTTTTTACTGAAACATTGGATTCATTTCAATGATATGTCATGAATGGAATCAAAATAAGTAACAGAATTGGAAATGCTGAACTGCACTGTGGACTCCATCTCTCTCTGTGTGTGTAGTGTTCTCAAGAGTCAAGCTATTACAACCATTGCCCCAAGCCACATTTGTCTGAGGTAAGAGCTCACCTTGTGAATTCCTTGTGGTCTTAGGACAGTATTGCATTTTGACTCACACTGAACTGAGCTGTTAGCAAGCAGTAAAATGGGTTATTGAGCTCCTTAGCTTACCAGGGTCATTCAGGGAGAGACTAGGATCAATGACATTAAAAAGTCACCCAGCTTGTGGTAATACATTCTTTTTAAAAAATTTTTTTTAACCTCTACAAGGACCAGGAAGTAATTTTAACATAAGTATTTTCTGATGTAAGAGGGATGCTCCAAATGAAACGACCTGTTTCTTAATGTAATCAATTAAAACATTTTTTTTTATTGCCAATCTGTCATGCACAAAGGCTGTCCAACATTTTGCCAGGGTTATTCAAATTTCTCATTACCATGTTGACTGATTACTTATTTCAAATTAACTTTATTTTAGCAGTCTACTCCTGTTATGATACTCGGTGCTGTTATTGAATTATTCATAATACATATTTTGCTGTATAAACATGGTCAAAAATTCTTCAAATATTTACTTTGAACAGGTATTGGGTGATTTGTAATGAGTCAAATTGTGTGGCAGCTTGAGAGCGAGGTGTGTGTCGTTACCACAGCTACAAAGCAAAAATTGGCTATATCTAAAAAAAAATAATAATAATTTAAATACGTTTTTTGGTCTTAACATAAGGTTAGGCATAATGTTAGCAGTGTGGTTAAGGTTAGGTTTAAAATCTGATTTTAAGAAGAGAAATTGTAGAAATAGGACTTTGTGGCTGTGGTAACTAGGGACGACCGGGGTGTGTTCAAACCGATCGTTTAAAATCCTACAGACATGCGCACGGCGCTTCGGTTTGAAGAGAATACGCCATATTGAATCACCGTAGACTTCTGCTAGCGATTTTCAGCTAGCTGTTTGAAAAGGACCGGTCTTCTAATGGTCTTCATTTGGCGTTACCATTTATCTCTGTCTTTGTAACACGGGTTATTATCACATTTCTTTAGTCAGGGCAGTAGTGTATTTTTAACGGGCACATTGATTTGCTTGAAGGGGGTTCCGAAAAAAAGTTGAATGGATCCGAGGGTGGCTTGGAATCAGCCCGAGCAGAAAGGACCTGCGAACGCATCATGGATGCGAATCTGGGAGATTTCTCAGGTACGAGCGACCTCCGGTCAACATCATAATAATCAGAACCACAACCTGTGTGTGAATTATCCAACGTTGGACGTTTATAAAAATGTTGCGGCATCGAGCAATAGCATTAACACCACTGCTAGTCTGAGCAGCAGCCATCACTGTATTTCAAACCGTACTACTAATCACGGCACTTCATTTGCCTCCTTCGGGTCAACGTTACCCAAAGGCAACGTACAGAACATATTGACCCCGTCCAACGCGAACGGTAACAGTGTAACGACAGATTTGTTGGGAGACAGTGGAATGCCCCAAAAGACGGAATCTGGAACGGACAGTCCATCTTCGAACTGCTCGTTGGGAAGGACTTGCGGTGGCAATGTAACGGGAAATAGTAATAAAAGCCCTGGAAGTGCCAATCTGTTTTTTAGCTTCAGCGAAAGCATGCATAATAATGTCAACCAATTCCACCACCATCAAAGGCATCATCAGGATCACCCCCAGTACAATTTCCAACATAATTGTGTGAAGCGTCACCCACCATCACCCTTAAATAACCACACTCACCATCCAGGCCGAAGGAAAAGTGACAACAAGGCGAGCACCTATGGGATTAATTACTTGCTTTCTAACTGGACTAATGACAACCATGTTAGCTCGGGGACTGGAACTCCTTGGAAGACGAGGAAATACAGCCCCGGTGTTGATGGGTGAGTATTTTTGATAGGGTCATTGCCCCACTGGGATTGTTTGACGCCAACATACATACAGAACAATGAGACAGATATTTCACCGGATGTATAATGTAACATCCGGTTGGCCTTTCATTCACTACCAAATATGGTGATGAGAGGAAGCCCATTGGCCGGCTGTGGGAGAAGATTGAGCAATATGAATTTTGGCCGATTAAATATTTTATCTCCATACAGTTCTGTATCAGTAACTATAATTTGTAGCTAACTGAGTGGATTATGTTTTGAAGACTTTACCCTTTACCAAAGTGAGGGAAAAAAAGATTTGTTTAGAAGTACAAGGGCGAATTGAGTTATTGCACACACGCGTTTCACAGAGTAGGCGTTCCTTAACGGAAATATGCAATTAAATACTGGAACGCGCCAATAGAACCTCACTAGCTCGTGCTTGTTCTGTCCATTGATTAATCTGCGCCCATTGCAAACAGGCTCTAGTTTATCTTGAGTTAGTTATACTCTTTGGCTAACTTGCTAATGTTAACCACGACAGCTAGCTGTCATGGTTTCCTATTCCTATTAGTTAACGTTAGCTACTTTTATTTATGATTGTAAAAATGTAATCTTGTCATGCCTACAGTTAATCAGTTAACGTGTAATTTTGGTGTTTGTTTGATTTGCTGCACGGGCGGTAGTAATGCGAATGTTAACTTTGACCTAGATTGAACTGCAGTGGCTAACCAGTTTTTTGTATTTATTAGCATTAGCTTGCTAAGCAGGTAGCGGCTAACTAACGCTTTGGTAGGGTTAGCTTGCTAACTTATTGGTTACTTAACATATGAATGGTTGGGTAACTTCTAGAATATATGTTTAAGTCACACAAACTTAAAAAGGGGTTCATAGTTAGCCACTTGGATAATTAACCTCTGACTCAATATATAGTTATTCAACTATAGCTAGCTAGTTGGCTTGCTAGCTAACTACATTCCATGTATTATTGTTGATTATATTAGCTAGCTATATATTTTTCCAAGTTGGTGACCACCGTTATAAAATCAGAGGCTGCAACAAAAACTGCCAGGTGACTTTATGATACCTAGATAACTACTATATTAGGAGTAAGAAGGCTATCAATAAGTTCATTTTCATTAGATTTGCTGAAAATACAAAATCATGTTTTAACGATTATTCTGTTTATTTTGCCAAAAACATTTACACGATCTCTTCTCTACCTTTAGTATGCACAGAAGCAATTTTAAGGATCACAGGTCGCATGTTTCGTCACAATTCACAATATTGTTTTGGACTGATGCCCGGTTGAGGGTTCTACTCCATCGTCGATGAAGATTTAATCTTAAATGCATTACAGTGACTTGGAAATACTGTCATTCCAAATAGTTAGTAGGGAAACCTTCGGTCTTAATTTTGATGTCGCCAGATTTACTTTAGATGTAGTATAACGTTAGCTAGCTTTCTAAAATTAAGGCCACTGGATTTTAGCATTGTTAGCTTTTTTTTTCGAACTTTGCTAGCTGACGAGAACATGCTAGCAAAGATGCGATGCGTAAAGTAAATTTCATGTTCAGAAATCCACAGGCTCGAGCGGTCACGACAACGCAGATGAAAATTCCAAATAGTATCTGTAATGTCCACAGAAACATGTCAAACGTTTTTTATAATCAATCCTCAGGTTGTTTTTAAAATATATAATCGATAATATATCAACCGGCACTGTCTCTTTTTCAGTAGGAGAGGGAGAGACAATGGCTGCCCCACTCTGTTGCGCAAGCAAAACTCATGCGAACACCCAGCTATCCACTGACGCGATGTTATCTTTCTCGCTCATTTTTCAAAATAAAAGCCTGAAACTATGTCTAAAGACTGTTGACACCTTGAGGAAGCAATAGGAAAAGGAATCTTTAAATTTGGCGAAGGCAGGCTATGGAACATGGAGCTTTCAAAAATAATAAAGCCAATTCCTGGTTTGATTTTCCTCAGGTTTTCGCCTGCAATATCAGTTCTGTTATGCTCACAGACAATAATTTTTTAAAATGGAATTTTACCCCTTTTCCTCCTCAATTTCGTGGTATCCAATTGTTTAGTAGCTACTATCTTGTCTCATCTCTACACAACCCAACCAAGCCGCACTGCTTCTCAACACAGCGCACCAATGTGTCGCGCGCACCGAGCCCGGCCTGCCACAGGAGTCGCTGGTGCGCGATGAGACAAGGATATCCCTACCGGCCAAACCCTCCGGTCGCGGCCGGTTACGACAGAGCCTGGGCACGAACCCAGAGTCTCTGGTGGCACAGCTGCCACTGCTCCACCCTGGAGGCCCCACAGACAATATTTTGACAGTTTTGGAGACTTTAGAATGTTTTCTATCCTAATCTGTCAATTATATGCATTTTCTATTTCCCTCTATACCATTTGTATTTCATTAACCTTTGACTATTGGATGTTCTTATAGGCACTTTAGTATTGCCAGTGTAACAGTATAGCTTCCGTCCCTCTTCACTCTTCCCTGGGCTCGAACCAGCAACACAACAACAATTAGCGCACGCTAACTAGCTAGCCATTTCACTTCGGTTACACGAGCCTCATCTCGGGAGTTGATAGGCTTGAAGTCATAAACAGTGCAATGCTTGACGCACAACGAAGAGCTGCTGGAAAAACGCACGAAAGTGCTGTTTGAATGAATGTTTCCGCGCCTGCTTCTGCCTACCACCGCTCAGTCAGATTTTTGCAACGCAGGACACACTAGATAATATCTAGTAATATCATCAACCATGTGTAGTTAACTAGTGATTATGATTGATTGTTTTTTATAAGATATGTTTAATGCTAGCTAGCAACTTACCTTGGCTTACTGCATTCACATAACAGGCAGTCTCCTTGTGGGGTGCAACGAGAGAGAGGCAGGTCGTTATTGCGTTGGACGAGTTAACTGTAAGGTTGCAAGATTGGATCCCCCTAGCTGACAAGGTGAAAATCTGTCGTTCTGCACCTGAACAAGGCAGTTAACCCACCGTTCCTAGGCAGTCATTGAAAATAAGAATGTGTTCTTAACTGACTTGCCTAGTTAAATAAAGGTATAAAAAAAAATCGCCGCCCAAAAATACAGATTTCCGATTGTTATGTAAACTTGAAATCTGCCCTAATTAATCGGCCATTCTGATTAATCGGTCAACCTCTACTCAGGATATATGGTTTGCACGGAGTCCACTGAAGTTCCTTGATGGTCGTCTTGGTATCCGCTTGTTGGGGGATATACACGGCTGTGATGATAACCAACGAGAGTTCTCTTGGGAGATAATACGGTCAGCATTTGACTGAGGAATTCTAGGTCAGGTGAACAAAAGGACTTGAGTTCCTGTATGTTGTTACAGTTACACCATGAGCCGTGAATCATAAAACATAAACCCCAGCCCTTCTTCTTACCAGAGAGATGTTTATTCCTGTCGATGCGATGTACTAAAAATCCCGTTGGCTGTATGGACTCCGACAGCATGTCCCCAGCTAACCATGTCTCCGTGAAACAGAGTATGTTACAATCCTGGACATCTCTTTGGAAAGCAACTCTTGTCCAGATTTTGTCGACTTTATTAACTAGGGACTGGACATTAGCAAGTAATATACTCGGGAGCGGTGGGTGGTGTGTGCGGTTCAGACAAAGGATCCGCTTTGGGAAAGTCTGATTTTTGGTCATAGTGCTGGTAAGTTGACGTCTCTCTGATATCCAGTAGTTCTTCCCCTTAAGGTTTTCTGGGCTAACAATGTAATAAATAATACATAAAAAATTAAAATAAATACTGCACAGTTTCCTAAGGACTAGAAGCAAAGATGCCGTCTCTAACGGCACCACCAGGGTCCTAGTAGTGATAGTAACAGTCTCTCTGCTCGGTGTTTCATTCTAAAATCATAGCATAGCGTTTAGGCCTTTTCCTAGTAAATAAATTGCTGTAGGGTTTTGCTGACCAATACTACTACAGTTCATCCCAGGGGATGTGGATTATTTATGGTGGTACGTATACATTTTTTCTAAGATGGCTTCTCCACTACTACCACACAGTTCTAAGGGATATCTGGGATGTTGAACTTATTTGAAAATCTGGGCGGCAGGTAGCCTAGTGGTTAGAGCATTGTAACCAAAAGGTTGCTAGATCGAATCTCCGAGCTAACAAGGTAAAAATCTGTCGTTCTGCTCCTGAACAAGGCAGTCATTGTAAATAAGAATTTGTTCTTATTGTTCTGACTTGCCTAGTTAAATAAAGGTTGAATAAAAATAAAAATCAAGCGACTTTGGGTCCAGGAAAAGCTCTATAGATGTCCCATTTTTTATTACTATCAACATAGGCCTTGGATAAAAAACGTTTTTTGAGAAGATGCCGGCAGTAGGTCCGACCTGATGACCTTTAAATTCATGAAACAGAACATGTCAATCAACCTATTATTTGATTGGTTTATTATCAGGTGAGCGACTGTGTGCTTGTTGTTAACCCTCTCCTCTCCCTGTTCCCCTGTCCCTCCCCAGTCTCCATGAGGAGGTGGTAGACTTCTACAACTTCATGTCTCCCCAACCCGAGGAGGCTTCTATGAGGAAGGAGGTGGTCAACAGAATCGAGACGGTCATCAAGGAGCTGTGGCCTACTGCTGATGTGAGGACACACACACACACACACACACACCAGAGCTGGGTGTTGAATCAGCACATTTTGGCCATTAGTCTACAAATATTGGTACAATAAAAATAAAAATCTTATTTTTTCTAATTCTCTCTCTCTCTCTCTCTCCAGGTGCAGATATTTGGCAGCTTCAGCACTGGACTCTACCTACCCACAAGGTAAGAGAGCAGTCTTGTTGTGTACTGTGTTGAATCTTGTTCTCAGAATTTGCTCCAGGTGCTTGGCCACCAGTTGACCTACCACCATCTTTCTCTGTTGCCATAGTGACATAGACCTGGTGGTGTTTGGGAAGTGGGAACGCCCCCCTCTGCAGCAATTGGAACAGGCCCTCCGGAAACACAACGTGGCGGAACCTTTCTCCATCAAAGTGCTGGACAAAGCTACAGTGAGTTGGTGCTGTGTTTTAAAAGAATGCTTACACAATCTGTTGGGATAGCTTCAATGCTGTTCAAACTGATAACATGTTAAACTCTTGAGTGTTTTGGGCTCTGTACCCATTCAGTCAATTTCATTCAGAAAATAGAAAGTGACCTATCATTCGAAAACTACAGCATTTCTCATTTTGGAAATCGATCTCAAATCTCACTGCTGGGGATGTCCCCTCTACCGTCCACCCTACAGGCCATGAATCATGCGCAAAGGTCATATTCATAGTGTGTATAATTTGGGTCAAGTGACAAAAAGTGGGGAAAAAATGTATGCATGGAAAGGGTACACCCTGGTGGTCCTCATAATGCAATGCATTTCTTTACCATCCACATATAATATAACATTACCTTGAATGCATCCTCCATATTCGCCGTTGATCAAGCTCACCCGTTTCCAGTGGTTTCCTTGGCTGTCTGTGTTATTTCAAAAAAATACTTGATGGCTAGAAAGTCCCGATCAGTAGGGTCATTTTAAGATGTCAGGCTTTAAAATCCGTTCAGTCATTTTTACACAGTGAGGTACTACCCAAACCTGATCAAACCGGACGCATCTATTTTTCCTGTTCCAAAGTCACATGTGATCTTCTAGTGGTTGAACTGGAAATCAGACATGAGATCTGATAATATCAGTAAAAAGATTACAACTTCAGCGTTATGTATATCATTCCTGTAAGATGAACAATTTAAGCATGGCACCTTCCACAAGCCCTGCGCTTTTAAAATGGTTGTGTCCTTTTGGAATGGTAATTGGTTATTTTATTTCAAACCTAGACATTCAAATCTCTTATTCCCCAACTAAGGGACACTTTTGTACAATGTTTTTGTCACTGGCCTACACTCAATAACTCTCATGTCAAAGTGTAAGTATGTTTTAGGATTCTTTTTTTAAACAAATGAATTAAATGAAAAGCTGAAATGTCTTCAGTCAATAAGTGTTTGACCCTTTTGTTATAGCAAGCCTAAATATGTTTTAGGAGTAAAAATGTGCTTAACAAGTCGCATAATAAGTTGCATGGATTTACTCTGTGTATAATAATAGGGTTTAACTTTCTTTTTGAATGACTACCGCATCTCTGTACCCCACAAATACTGTAAGGTGTGTGTAAGGTCCCTCAGACAAGCAGTGACTTTCAAACCCAGATTCAGACACAAAGACCAGGGAGTTTTTCCAATGTCTCACAAACAAGGGCATCTATTGGTAGATGGTAATAAAAAAGCAGACATTGAATATCCCTTTGAGCATGGTGAAGTTATTACACTTTGGATGGTGTATCAATACACCCAGTCACTACAAAGAAACAGGCGGCCTTCCTAACGCAGTTGCCAGGTAGGAAGGAAACCGCTCAGGGATTTCACCATGAGGCCAGTGGTGACTTTAAAACAGTTACAGACTTTAATGGCTGTGATAGGAGAAAACTGAGGATGGATCAACAACATTGTAGTTACTCCACAATACTAACCTACTTGATTGAGTGAAATGAAGGAAGCCTCTATTCCAAAACACGCGTCTTGTTTGCAACAAGGCACTGAAATAATACTGCAGAAAATGTGGCAAAGCAATTCCATTTGTGTCCTAAACACAATACAACACATTACTGAGTACCACCCTCTATATTTTCAAGCATAGTGGTGGCTGCATCATGTTATGGGTATGCTTGTAATCGTTAAGGACTGAGTTTTTCAGGATAGAAAATAAACGTAATGGAGTTAAGCAAATCCTAGACGAAAACCTGGTTCAGTCTGCTTTCCACCAGACACTGGGAGATGAATTCACATTTCAGCAGGACAATAACCTAAAACACAAGGCCAAACATATACTGGAGTTACTTACCAAGAAGACCATGACAGAGTTAGGTTTGACTTAAATCTGCTTGAAAATCTATGGCAAAACCTGAAAAATGGTTGTCTAGTAATGATCAACAACCAATTTGACAGAGCTTGAAGAATCTTTAAAAAGAATAATGTGCTAATGTTGCACAATCCAGATGTTGAAAGCTCTTGAAGACTTACCCAGAAAGATTCACAGCTGTAATTGCTGCCAAAGATGCTTCTAACATGTATTGACTCTGGGTTAAATACTTGTAAAATAAAGATGTGTTACTGTTTATTTATATACAGTACCAGTCAAAAGTTTGGACACACCTACTCATTCCAGTGTTTTTCTTTATTTTTTACTATTTTCTACATTGTAGAATAATAGTGAAGACATCAAAACTATGAAATAACACGTATGGAATCATATAGTAACCAATGTATTTTAGATTTGAGATACTTCAAAGTAGCTACCCTTTGCCTTGATGAAAGCTTTGCCCACTCTTGGCATTTTCTCAACCAGCTTCATGCATCAGTCACCTGGAATGCATTTCAATTAACAGGTGTGCCTTAAGTTAATTTGTGGAATTAATTTCCTTCTTAATGCCTGAAAAATGGTTGTCTAGGGATGGAATACAGAAGACAGCCCTACTTGGTAAAAGACCAGGTCCATATTACGGCAAGAACCGCTCAAGTAAGCAAAGAGAAACGACAGTCCATCATTACGTTAAGACATGAAGGTCAATCAATGCGGAACATTTCAAGAACTTTGAAAGTTTCTTCAAGTGCAGTCGCGAAAACCATCCAGCTCTATGATGAAACTGTCTCTAATGAGGACCACCACAGGAAAAGAAGACCCAGAGTTACCTCTGCTGCAGAGGACAACTTCATTAGAGTGACTGGCCTCAGAAATTGCAGCCCAAATAAATGCTTCACAGAGTTCAAGTAACAGACACATCTCAACATTAACTGTTCAGAGGAGACTGTGTGAATCAGACCTTCAAAGTTGAATTGCTGCAAAGAAACCACTACTAAAGGACCCAATAAGAAGGAGAGACTTGCTTGGGCCAAGAAACACGCCCAATGGACATTAGACCGGTGGAAATCTGTCCTCCAAATTTGATGTGTTTGGTCTGATGAGTCCAACCGCCATGTCTTTGTGAAACGCAGAGGTAAACATCTCCGCATGTGTGGTTCCCACCGTGAAGCATGTAGGAGGAGGTGTGGGGGTGCTTTGCTGGTGACACTGTTGGTGATTTATTTAGAATTCAAGGCACACTTTACCAGCATGGCTACCACTGCATTCTGCAGTGATACGCCACCCCATCTGGTTTGCGCTTAGTGGGACTATCATTTCTTTTTCAACAGGACAATGACCCAACACACCTCCAGGCTGTGTAAGGGCTACTTGACCAAGAAGGAGAGTGATGGGAGTGCTGCATCAGATGATCTGGCCTCCAATTGAGGTGGTTTGGGATGAGTTGGACTGCAGAGTGAAGGAAAAGCAGCCAACAAGTCCTCAGGATGTGTGGGAACTCCTTCAAAACTGTTGGAAAAACATTTCAAGTGAAGCTGGTTGAGAGAATGCCAAGAGTGTTCAAAGCTGTCATCAAGGCAAAGGTGGCTACTTTGAAGAATATAAAATATATTTTCATTTGTTAAAAACTTTTTTAGTTATTACATGTTTCCTTATGTGTAATTTTATAGTTTTGATGTCTTCGCTATTATTCTACAATGTAGAAAATAGTAAAAAATGAAGAAAAACCCTTGAATGAGTAGGTGTGTCCTAACTTTTGACTGGTACTGTATTTTATTATTATTATTTTTTATTTTTTTACAAATGTTAGAATTTGTCTTCCACTTTGATGTTCGAGTAGTTTGTGTAGATCGTTAATAAAATATGACCATTTAAGTCCATTTTAATCCCACTTTGTAACACTAAAAATGTGAAAAAAAGTAAAGGGATGTGAATCCTTTCTGAAGGCATTGTAGATGGGGGTAATTAACATATTAAACAGCCTATGTGAATGCATCCTATACACACTGCTGTCTTCCCAAAATAATGCAAACGAAATGAAATGCTTTAAGTAGTAGCCTAGTTATTCATTCATGCATGGACATTTTTGGGGGGTGAATAGCCGTTTGGAAACCGCGAATGCGAACAAATTCATGCAAAAGAAACGACGGGTACCAAGTAGGCTGAGTAAACAAAATATCAGATCAATAAAGGCACAACACAGTCTATATTCAGGCTAGTTACATTAACAGTAAACACAGCAGTAAATAAAAGGTGAATGGAGATTCAAATAACCAAAACATCCTACGACAGTGAGATGCAGCCACACACAGCTGTCTTGCCAAATAAATAGTCCTATAGGCCCGCTTCAAACATGGAAAACCATGGCGCTCATGAGTTCAGCAACACGTTTTTCATATGACACATTCCACTTTTGTGGATCAAATTTGACCCACACAATCAATTAAGCAACGCCAGCCTACCATAACCATGTTTCTAATACGTACATTTCCATTTACAATGACAAGAACCACTAAGCTACCATTGAAACCATAATAGAATTAATCTATTTCCATACGGAAACATACAGATACTGGTGAAGTCAGACGTTTACATACACTTAGGTTGGAGTCATTAAAACTCGTTTTTCAACCACTCCACAAATTTCTTGTTATCATAGTTTTGGCAAGTTGGCTAGGACGTCTACTTTGTGCATCACACAAGTAATTTTTCCAACAATTGTTTACAGACAGATTATTTCACTTATAATTCACTGTATCACAATTCCAGTAGGTCTGAAGTTCACATACACTAAGTTGACTGCACCTTTAAACAGCTTGGAAAATTCCAGAAAATTATGTCATGGCTTTAGAAGCTTCTGATAGGCTAATTGACATCATTTGAGTCAATTGGAGGTGTACATGTGGATGTATTTCAAGGCCTTCCTTCAAACTCAGTGCCTCTTTGCTTGACATCATGGGAAAAATCAAAAGAAATTAGCCGATACCTCAGAAATAAGTTGTAGACCTCCAAGTCTGGTTCATCCTTGGGAGCAATTTCCAAACGCCTGAAGGTACCACATTCATCTGTACAAACAATAGTATGCAAGTATAAACACCATGTGACCATGCAGCCGTCATACCGCTCAGGGAGGAGACTCCTTCTGTCTCCTAGAGATTAACGTACTTTGCTGCGAAAAGTGCAAATCAATCCCAGAACAGCAAAGGACCTTGTGAAGATTCTGGAGGAAACGGGTACAAAAGTATCTATATCCACAGGAAAATGAGTCCTATATCAACATAACCTGAAAGGCTGCTCAGCAAGGAAGAAGCCACTGCTCCAAAACCGCCATAAAAAACTCTGAATATGGTTTGCAACTGCACATGGGGACAAGGATCATACTTTTTGGGGAAATGTCCTCTGGTTTGATGAAACAAAAATAGAACAGTTTGGCCATAATGACCATTGTTATGTTTGGAGGAAAAAGGGGGAGGCTTGCAAGCTGAAGAACACCATCCCAACCCTGAAGCACAGAGGTGGCAGCATCATGTTTTGGGGGTGCTTTGCTGCAGGAGGGAATGGTGCACTTCACAAAATAGATGGCATCATGGGCCTCCCGGGTGGCGCAGTGGTCTAGGGCAGGGAAGGTTTGGCCGGTAGGGATATCCTTGTCTCATCTCGCACCAGCGACTCTTGTTGCGGGCCGGGCGCAGTGCACGCTAACCAAGGTAGCCAGGTGCATGGCGTTTCCTCCGCCACATTGGTGCGGCTGGCTTCTGGGTTGGATGCGAGCTGTGTTAAGAAGCAGTGCGGCTTGGTTGGGTTGTGTTTCGGAGGACGCATGGCTTTCGACCTTCGTCTCTCCCGAGCCCGTACGGGAGTTGTAGCGATGAGACAAGATAGTAATTACTAAGAATTGGATACCACGAAAAGGGTGTAAAATAAAAAATAGATGGCATCATGAGGGATGAAAATTATGTGGATATATTGAAGCAACATCTCAAGACAACAGTCAGGAAGTTAAAGCTTGGTCACAAATGGGTCTTCCAAATGGACAATGACCGCAAGCATACTTCCAAAGTTGTGGCAAAATGGCTTAAGGACAACAAAGTCAAGGTATTGGAGTGGTCATCACAAAGCCCTGACTTCAATCTTATAGAACATTTTTGGGCAGAACTGAAAAAGCGTGTGTGAGCAAGGAGGCCTACAAACCTGACTCAGTTACACCAGCTCTGTCAGGAGGAATGGGCCAAAATTCACCCAACTTGTTGTGGGAAGCTTGTGGAATGCTACCTGAAACATTTGACCCAAGTTAAACAATTTAACATCAATACACCCAAATACTAATTGAGTGTATGTAAACTTCTTACCCACTGGGAATGTGATGAAAGAAATAAAAGCTGAAATAAATTATTCTCTCTACTATTATCCTGACATTTCACATTCTAAAAATGAAGTGGTGATCCTAACTGACCTAAAACAGGGAATTTTTACTAGAATTCAATGTCAGGAATTGTGAAAAACGGAGTTTAAATGTATTTGGCTATGGTGTATGTAAACTTCAGACTTCAACTGTATGTAATGTAGCTATACCCTGGGGCATCATTTGGATTCTTGCATTGGAATTATATAGATTTCTGCTTATATCATGCTGTACCACAATAAACACACGTTCAATTGGCGAGACCATTTGAGTGCTTTTGACCAAGAAGTGAATGTGTGAATTGTCCGCTGTGCTCTATCAGCACCATGGACTGCCCTCTACACACTAAACGAGGCTGTTGAAAACCTAGGCTGTTGTCCAAGGTTGTCATTTTGCCATTCCATATCCTAGGTTTTTGCTGAAATGAGGCCACTTTCTCTACCACCAAGATTTTGATAAAAACCAACCAGCAAGATTGTTTCTTTTCAGAAGAGTTGCAGCCTCCTTGATGCTCTGTGGAACTTCCTGTGTAATTGATCATTCCATTATCCCAGAAATATTCTTGTAAGTTCCCCTTCAAATGACAGTTGGATTAGTTGAGCTTTCCTCAGATGTAGCATGCTTCTTCTGTGCTGTCTGAACACATTTGTCAGTGGAAAATGAGATCCACGTGTCAGTGCAGTAAGCACGGTCAGCATAGCGGAGAGAGAACCAGAGAATCATTGCCGTGTATAGTGGGGTCCTCATTGGAGCTGGAGCGGGTGATTTTTCAGCCCAACTGGCGAGCGACACTAAACTCTGCTCCCACCAAATCTGTTTTGCTTAACTCCAGCAGTGGTTTCACCTTTTTCACATCTGGAAAGTCATGGCTCTCCAGGTCAAAGGCTCACAGGGCCTCCACCATTTGGCTGTTGTGTTCGCTGAATCGTTCTGACGTTTCACCAATGACGGAATCCAAGAAGTCTTTTACACTCAGTCTCTTCTCCTCTGTCCTGCTGGGCTACTGTACTGCCAACAACACGAGCACTTTTTACAGCTAGCCAAGAAGCTAACTAAACTCTGTAGTGGTAGGGAGTGAAGCAGAGTTGCGTGAAGCGGCTTCAACGGTAAACATGACCCCGCCCTTATAAATGAAATATTACAGGCGGAGGCGTATCGCGTTATCCATTTAGCCAACCACCCAATGGAGTCTTACCTAACCTCCCCAGTGGCTTTCCATATCCCCCTTCACACACTGCGGTGCCTTCTGTCCATTGTACTGACGCAGTGCAGCAGAAATACAGATTTTGCGCCAACCTGTCACTCAACCATCATCATCATCATCATTTAACCTTTTCTGCTATTTTTATATAGGGACATTAAACTTGAGGGGGCACAAGTTTAAACTGAGGGGGCTAAGCCGTTTTTGCCCCCTTGTGGAGCCGGCTCCGCCTCTTTAATAGTCATGACGTTGCTGTACAGCTATATCAGAATCCCACGGCACTTACCCTTCTAACAGTGCTAAGCATGTGTTTGTAGGACTTACATTTAGATTTCAAAATGATATCTAATTCGGGTAGGTTACAATTTGTGTCACTTAGAAAATGACACCAGAGAGCGTCAGAATTGAACAGGAAGTAGATGAGACTTAGTGCACACTTGTCATACATTCAACTAATGATTAGATCTGAGAATTGAGCGGGAATGAAAGTGAAATGGATGTGAAATAAACTTGGTTTATTTTTATGAAAAGTCAATGTTTCTCTTCTTTTTCCCAGGTGCCAATCATCAAGCTGACTGACCAGGAGACAGACGTCAAAGTGGACATCAGCTTCAATGTGGAGACGGGAGTCAAAGCTGCTCTCTTCATCAAGGACTACACAAAGGTGAGAACACTAGCATTTGTACTTTTTTGGGTTAGCATCATTTCCCCAAGACAGAGATTAGGTAGTAATTCAATAATCATGTGAAACACTATTATTGCACTCAGTGAGTTCATGCAACTTATTTTAAGTTAAGCACATTTTTACTCCTGAACTTATTAGGCTTGCCATAACAAAGGGGTTGAATCCTTATTGACTTAACACATTGCAGCTTTTCATTTTGAGTTAATTAGTAAAAAAAAAAACATAATCCCACTTTGACATTATGGGATGTTGTATGTGCGTGTGTAGGCCAGTGACACAAAATCTAAATGTAATCCATTTTAAATTCAGGCAGTAAAACAACACCTGGAAAAAGTCAAGGGGTGTGAATACTGTCTGAAGGCACTGTATGCATTTTAAATTTGAGATGGAATGTTCCATATTGGGCGAGAACAGAGAATGTACACCTGCACATTGGTTCAGAGTGGTGTCGTCTGCTGTAATGTCGGGTTTTCCCGCTCAAATGAACCGTGCTTTTACTTCTCTAGCCAATCTTATTAGTTCTGCAGTAGTGCCTATGCCCTAGGGGTTAGGTGGAGATTTGGTGATAGGCCCACAATATGCTGTCAGTAAAGGAATTTCTCTGACTTGTCCTTTATTCAATGACATAACCCAACATGCTTCTGTAAGTTACCAGAACCATAACGCGTGAGTCTTTGTCCCATTGACAACCACAGCCTCAAAATCAGCATATGATTTAAAAATGAGACTGTAAAAAGGAGGCGAATTGTATTTCAAGTAGTGATCCTCATACGAAGTTACATATTTCCATTAAATAAAGACTTTTTCATCGTCTAATTTGAAATAATTCCCACTTTTAATAGGTGCTCTGCTCCTCAATGACTGTGTAAATTGAGCAGGGATTCGATTCTCTCCTTAGTGTTTTTAATCTCTCTCGCCCTCCTTCCCCCCTTTCTCTCTCGGGCCCCTACAGAGGTATCCCGTGCTGCCTTACCTGATCTTTGTGCTGAAGCAATTTCTGCTCCAGAGAGATCTCAACGAGGTGTTCACTGGAGGAATCAGCTCCTACAGCCTCATCCTGATGGTCATTAGCTTCCTCCAGGTACACACACAAACGAGCATACACACACACACACACACACACACACTTTGTGTAATCTAGTATGACAGTGTACAGTTATGGCACTTGTAACGTTGTCATAACATGTCTACCTAACCTCTCACTCTATCTCTCTATCTATCCATCCATCCAGCTCCACCCAAGAATTGACGCCAGTAGCCCCAACATCAACCTTGGCATCCTGCTGATTGAGTTCTTTGAGCTGTACGGCCGCCATTTTAATTACCTGAAGACGGGCATCCGTGTCAAGAACGGAGGGGCCTACATGGCCAAGGAGGACATGACGAAGGTTATGACCAACGGCTACAGACCCTCCATGCTCTGTATAGAGGACCCACTGATGCCAGGTGTGTGTGTGTGTGTGCGCATGATGGTGTGCAGGACTGAGTGTTTGTGTGACTATGTGTATGTATGTGCATCTGACTGGACAGTGTTTGAGTGAATGTATGTGTTTTCCATTGGTAATGGTGTTGGCCTTAGTTTGTATGGGCCGATTTAGGTGTTTTAACCGTGTGTGTGTGTTCCAGGTAACGACGTTGGCAGGAGTTCGTACGGAGCCATGCAAGTCAAGCAGGTGTTTGACTACGCTTACATCGTCCTTGGTCACGCCGTGTCACCACTAGCACGCTCCTACCCCAATAAGGACATCGACAGGTTGGTTCCTCCCTCTTTCTGAATGTCTTCTGTGTCCAGCCGGGCCTAGAAATGTTTGTACATGAATAAGTACTGAAGTTATCAAAGTAAAGATTGTCAAATAAATATGGTGGTTGTGTTGGAAAGTGTAACTAATCCACTGCTGTGCAACATTTGAAATCCTGCCCTTTCCTGTTTCTCACTATCCCTGCAGCACTTTGGGGAGGATAATCAAGGTGACCCAGGAAGTGATTGACTACAGGAAGTGGATCATGACGAAGTGGGGAGGAAGGCACCTCGCCCGCATGGAGAGCCGTGGTAAGAGAAGTGTGTGTACAAAATAATCTGTGTGTGTAACCTCTGCGTAAAATAAGTCTTGACTGTCTTTTATGGCAGGTTTTGTGTGTGTATATTGACCTGTGTGTGCAAGGGTAACCTTTTGTTGTCTCGTATGGCAGTTTGGGAAGTGTTTGTTGCTGTGTATAATAACCTGTTTCTCTCGTTAGGTTCTGTCCTGGAGCAGGACCCAGCACGGTGTGTGTTGGGTGTAGGTGTGGAGGAGCAGAGGGACTCTGTCTCCCCTCACAGTGCAGACTCCCCCATGTCCCTGTCCAGTCCTCACCAACACTCCTCAGCCTCCTCGGTCTCCTCTCTGTCCGGGTCAGACAATGTAAGGGCACAGACACATACAATAAACACACACACTGCGGTCTTTATGATGAACTATATAAATGCAATTGTGTTAATGATTTGACAGCTGATCATGTTTTAAGCCCTCCCCTCTGCTGTGTGTTCCAGGACTCTGATTCGACGCCATGCCCTGGCCGCCCTCCGGCGCTGCCCCCCTACACCCTCCAGTCTCTGGGTATGACTCTACCCCTGGGCCTGGCACTGGGCAAGACTGGCATCAACCAGCAGCACCTCATCATGTCCCCTGGCTCACAGGTACAGAACCTAGCAGCTACTGAGCTTTGTGTTGTTAGAGATGGGAGAGTTTAGCGTGATGGATCAACATGTTCTGTGAGAGGGACATTAATGGTAGACTCAGCGACGCATTAAGTATAAACGATATCTGCGTTGAAGCACGAGGCTAAACTTCTCTGCTGTTTTGGTCCCGTAGATACCACGTTGTAGCACATCCACAGGTATCCACAAAGTCTTGCATCTTAATGGCTGCGGTGCTGCTTGTGCCAGCATCATACCGCAGAGTCTACCTTTTACCGTTATAAAAAGAAAACAGCATTCCTGAATTTCCAGCTCCATCTTATCATTAAGATTTGTAAGGTGAACGCACCAATTTGTAAGTCGCTTTGGATAAGAGCGTCTGCTAAATGACTTAAATGTAATGTATATAATATATATAT
>NC_088399.1:75207549-75225049 GCF_034236695.1 Oncorhynchus nerka
TCTTACTATAGCAGAGTCACAGTGGACTGACTGACTGAGCTCTTACTATAGCAGAGTCACAGCGGACTGACTAAGCTCTTACTATCGCAAAGTCACAGTGGACTGACTGACTGAGCTCTTACTATAGCAGAGTCACAGTGGACTGACTGACTGAGCTCTTACTATAGCAGCGTCACAGTGGACTGACTGACTGAGCTCTTACTATAGCAGAGTCACAGTGGACTGACTGACTGAGCTCTTACTATAGCAGAGTCACAGTTGACTGACTGACTGAGCTCTTACTATAGCAGAGTCACAGTGGACTGACTGACTGAGCTCTTACTATAGCAGAGTCACAGTGGACTGACTGACTGAGCTCTTACTATAGCAGAGTCACAGTGGACTGACTGACTGAGCTCTTACTATAGCAGAGTCACAGTGGACTGACTGAGCTCTTACTATAGCAGAGTCACAGTGGACTGACTGACTGAGCTCTTACTATAGCAGAGTCACAGTGGACTGACTGACTGAGCTCTTACTATAGCAGAGTCACAGTGGACTGACTGACTGAGCTCTTACTATAGCAGAGTCACAGTGGACTGAGCTCTTAGTCACACCCAATACCATAGCTGTTGTTTTTAAAACCCTTATCTTTATTTGGTGCTTGTGCGTGCGTGTGTGTGTGTCAGTCATAGGAGGACTTAGTCACCTAACGTTTGTGCCATTTTCGCTACTCAGTCCTATTGTAGAGTAGGGCTGAAAACTCTTCCCCATTGCAGGAGTTTGGCACAAGGCCAAATGCATATTGTATGCTCCAGGTGTGTTTCTGTTGGTGTATGTCTGTCATTTTTTAAAGATGTGCATGGTATGGAGGTGGAGTTAGATGAAGGAATAGCAAAAATGACCTGAAGATTGGTGAGTGGTGTGAAATGGCAACTTACCCCCTATGTCAAGTAGTGAACTACATAGGGGATAGGGTACCATTTTAGACATGCCCTAAAAGACTAGGTGCTCTAAAGGCCAAAGGGTCTTTCTTCTTAGCATGGGAGAAAGTTCTGGAGACCTCTGGACAGTGGAGGAAAAGGAATCATTTTGATTCCATTCTGGAATCTAGTGTATATTTGATTGCCAAGTACTTCCGCTAGTTGTTTGTCTTTTCTTTGTGTTTAATTGTGTGTGTGTGTGTGTGTCTCGTCTCTGCAAGTATATAGCCCCACACACACACATACGAGTGACTGTGTGTGGCTGAGGCTCAGCGCGGTAGCTACACACTGAACATATGATGTTATTACTATGCAAGTGGGTTATTTTTGAGTGCCCCAGTATTTCTGTTTCCAATGACAACCACTGCTTCTTGGATCGGAGTGCCGTTACTGTAAACTCCAGTTTGAACGACTAGGCCTGTAATTTGTGGGCTAGGCTAGATGGTGGTTAGCCAGCCTCAGCCCAGTTACAAGTGAACCACAGAACTCTGTCTTTGTATGCAAGTCCTGATGTTTTAAAAGTCTAGTTTTGTATTTCTATCTGGCAGAAAGTCTATGGAAGGGGGTGTGTGTTTAAGTGGTTGGGTATCTGTATGTCTGGCTTGTCTGAGCGAATAGCAAGACTGTTTTTTTTCTTTTTTCAAATGACACCCCATTCTCTATATAGCACATGCTATTGTACTCTAGTGCTGTTCTAAAGTAGTGCCCTAATATAGGGGTTAGGGTGTCATTTGAGTGCACATGAGGAGCGACTTGCACTCTGTAGTGGATGACTTCATACCCTTCCTAGTGCACTAGAGTCCTCTACCCTTCCTGAGACTGTGTTAGGTGCCAACGTCACTCTCTGTAATGTTACTATAGCAACTTTTAACCACCAATCAAAACTCGACCTGGCCAATATATCACCTTTGACAGGGTCGTCGGCCCCAAATGGCATCCTGTTCTGAATGTATTGCACTACTTTTGATTAGATCTTTGTAGTGTCTTGTGGAAGGTAGCTGGGCTATATAGGACATAGGGTGCCATTTGGGACTCAAGCTGTGTCTGCTATTTAGAGAATAGAACCATCACCTGTCAAAGAGATGAGCTCAAACACTATCTCTGGTTGGGGATTTGTCAAGCCTGTCAGTTGTCCACCATTTTTACAGATTCTATTAAGACTGAAATGCAGTGTGACGTCTGTATGGATTCAACTCTGTGTGCATCCCAATGGTCTACACAAGCTTCCTCCCCTCATGTCCTTCATCTGATCTAAAAGAAATTGGAACAGGTAAAAGCCAATCCTTTGGTAGATCGGAGAGATGTGGAGGAGAGGAAGCCTCTTTAGACCATTGAGAACAAGAAACACATGTACACATAGATGCAATGTAATGCACTCCATTGCATCACAATGAGGGATTTTAAACTTAACGGCCGCCATTTTGTGAAAGGTGGCGGCTCTTCTGTCATGGCCAACTCATCTGAAGAGGAACTCCTAAAATGGTCGCCAAACTAGCGGCGGTCACGTAGTGACAGCCTGGCTTTTGTTTTGAACTTCTTTTTTTATGTACCAGTATATTTTTTTCTATTTTATTTTTTATTAAACATCATAAAACTGCCAGTTATCATAGTGATCTTGTCTTGTTTTTGTATGTGCTTAAGTCCCTTCTCATTAAGATACAGAAAAGTGTGATTATAAAATGAGGTCAAATGTGATCCTGTACTAATGGTCATCTACACTAGGTGGCACACTAGGTGCACACCCATAGCAAAGATTTTTATAACTAACCCAAGATAGTCCAGAGCCTGTCATTTCATAGTAGGCAGAACAAGCAAGGAGGTGGGCAGAGCCAAGCATGAGCTGGTGAGATCCTATTGGCGAGTTCTAGTATTTATTTGCATATTTCCATTAGGGACTGCCTACTTCTGAACTGCGCGTGTGCAATAACTAAACGTTTTGAAACTTTGGCAAAGGGTAAACTCTACAAAATGCAGTCCACTCTTTGTTCCCGTTTTTAGTTTTAGAACCACAACTGTATGGAGATCAAATGTTTCATCGATGAGAAAATTAGCAGAATGGTGGCAAAAATCTATCCTGCTCCATCTTCTTCCACTGCTGCCCACTGGGCTTCTTCTCATCACCATATTTGGTAGTGCGTGGAAACGACAAACGAATGCTTCACATTTATACATCTGGGGAAATATATGTCTCATTGTTCTATCTGCCCATAGCCTTGAATCCAGTTTGCAACATACTATTCTTCAGAGTTCCCTAGGCTCTATTCGATGTTGTGGTATATGATCAGGAGTCCCGACACTCACCAACAGGCCAAGAAAACAGTCGCTAGTTTAAGTCTACCCACCACTTGCAGTCTTCACATTTTGCTGCCTTTTTCAAATTTAATCTCAAAAGGGAATAAATAATATGTTTTTTTCTACTGATCTACACAGCCTACTGAGGTTGGTTTTCCTGTCTGGTAATATAGTCAGGTGCAGTAAAGAAAGACCTAGAAAAGCTGCAGCTGACTCAAAACAAAGCAGCACGTCTTTAACCGCACAGACACTACTAACATTAACAACATGCATCATAGTCTTTCATGGTTGAGGACAAATTGTCTACTTTTCTTCTAAAGAAACATTTGTGTGTTGAAAATGCCTAACCACTTGTATAATCTATTTGCATACACTTCAAACAGACAAACACACCCCACCAGACACCATACCCAAACCAAAAACAGATTTAATGCTTCGCTCAGTTATGTACAGAACCATGTCATCATACTCTGGCAAAAAGCAAGTTTAACTTTTTTTTTTTAAACAGATAAATATCTTTATCACAGTGCCTCTCTCTCTAAAAATATATTTTAACTACGGTATACACTACCGTTCAAAAGTTTGGGGTCACTTAGAAATGCCCTTGTTTTTGAAAGAAAAGCAAATTTTTTGTCCATTAAAATAACATCAAATTGATCCGAAATACTGTGTAGACATTGTTAATGTTGTAAATGACTATTGTAGTGGAAACTGCAGATGTTTTAATGGAATATCTACATAGGCATCCAGAGGCCCATTATCAGCAACCATCACTCATGTGTTCCAATGGCACATTGTGTTAGCTAATCCAAGTTTATCATTTTAAAAGGCTAATTGATCATTAGAAAACCCTTTTGCATTTATGTTAGCACAACTGAAAACTGTTGTGTTGATTAAAGAAGCAATAAAACTGGCCTTCTTTAGACTAGTTGAGTATTTGGAGCATCAGTGTTTGTGGGTTCAATTATAGGCTCAAAATGGGCAGAAACAAATAACTTTCTTCTGAAACTTGTCGGAGAGGAGTGGGAGGCCCCGGTGTACAACTGAGCAAGAGGACAAGTACATTAGTGTCTAGTTTGAGAAACAGACGCCTCAAGTCCTCAACTGGCAGCTTCATTAAATAGTACCCGCAAAACACCAGTCTCAACGTCAACAGTGAAGAGGCGACTCCTGGATGCTGGCTTTCTAGGCAGAGTTGCAAAGAAAAAGCCTAACTCAGACTGGCCAATAAAAAGAGAAGAATAAGATGGGAAAAAGAACAGACACTGTACAGAGGAACTCTGCCTAGAAGGCCAGCATCCCAGAGTCGCCTCTTCACTGTTGACGTTGAGACTGGTGTTTTGCAGGTACTATTTAATGAAGCTGCCAGTTGAGGACTTGAGGCGTCTGTTTCTCAAATGTGCTTGTCGGTGACAAGCATATACATAACATGATGCTGCCACCACAATGCTTTTAAAAAAACAGGGGTTCATTCTGTTTTGTGTTGTATTGGATGTGACCGAAGCATGTAGTTTTTAATTTTGGCCAATTTCAGCCTGGTGGGGAGGAGTTTTAGCCTCGCTCTACCTCAACAGGTGGTAAATTAGTTAACAGACCAATAAGAAAGACTCTTCCCAACCTCTCAGACCACTCCCAGACAGCTGGCAAAATTCTTGCTTGAGAAATTGCTCTTTGCAAAGAAGCATTTTTTTGTTGTTGTTGACCATTTTAATTGAAAAATGTCATTAAACAATGTGTAGACACTCTTGTCCAAAACAGCTAGGGTTAACTGCCTTGCTCAAGGGCACATCAACACATTTTTCACCTAGTTGGCTCGGCAATATGAACCAGCAACCTATTGGTTATTGGCCCAAAGCTCTTAACCACTAGGCTCCCTGCAACCCAGGTTCACCAATCACAATAAGCTACTTAATTTGATATTGAAATAAAAATGGCTACATTGGACCTTTTTAAAGTAACTGTCCATTGAAAGTCTTAATAGGTCATATTCTGTTAACCCATAACCAATGTTATTGACTCATCCTATACTCTTATTTGTGGCCAAAGTATTTACAGGCGTGTGAAGACATACGCAATCAAGACATCTTCATTTTTGTTTTAAATTAATTTGGAAAATTGGACATTATCTTTTATTTTTGAAAGGTTGTACATCGATAGGAAGAAAATCCAATGTAATACTTTTAAAAATATATATTTTTAAGGCAGCAAAATGTGAAGACTCTGCCAGCCCACTGGGTACACACTAGTTGAACGAACGTTGTTTCCACATCATTTCAATTAAATGACGTTGAACCAAAGTGGAATAGACGTTGAATTGACATCTTTGCCCAGTGGGAGGGGTGTGTAGAATTTCACTCTGCATTGACTGTAGGTGTCTGTTGAGCCTCAACTGAAAGCCATGATCTGTGTTTAATATTTGACTGATGGCCCATTCATGTTTCTACTAGTACTGTAAGTGTTTTATGTTTTTCTCCTCTGTTTCCACAGGAATGTTGAGATACCTGCCTGACAATAGGTAAGTGTCCATGTTGCTTGTGTCTGTCTGTTTCTGTATTATATTGATCTCTCTCTCTGACGCTCTCTTACCCTCCTTACCCCATTACAAAGGCTTTTAAATCAAAATAAATATGATAAGTGTGTTCTCTTATTACGTTTCTGAGCTGAATACTTTTCCAGAGGGAGAGCGAAGGAAGTAGAGGCTGAGCGGGAGAGAGAGAGATGGAGAATGAGAGATGCCTCTGTGTTGTAAAGTAACCTATTAGGGTTTCTCATCTGGATTAGCGTTCAGAGAGAGGGATGAGGGAGGGAGGGATGGGGAGAGAGATGAGAAGAAAGGGAGAAGAGAATCAAAGGTTCTCAGATAAGACTGAGCACCTCTAGGTAATGACATCGGAGAGAGAGAGAGAGACACACAGATAAATAATAACAATAAGAGGGAGGTAGACACAGATGCAATTTGTCATGTTTCTCCTTTCCCCAACAAGTGTTGTCATATTTCCATCACAAATACAAACACAGTATCTGTCAACTATCCATGCCAAATACACACAGTGAATAGATCCTTGGGAAAGCTATGTTTTGTCACCGATCCAAGACGGGGATAAATATTGGAAATGGCATGACAGTCCTGTGCCAGCCTGCCTTCTGTTCACATATAGTGCCTTCAGAACGTATTCCTACCCCTTGACTTATTCCACATTTTGTGGTGTTACAGCCTGAATTCAAAATGGATTAATAGATGTTTCTACCATGATGACAGTGAAAACATGTTTTTAGACATTTTAGCAAATGTATTGAGAATGAAATACAGTATTCACACCCCGGAGTCAATACATGTTGCAATCACCTGGCAGCTATTACAGCTGTGAGTTCTTCTGGGTAAGTCTCTAAGAGCTTTGCACACCTGGATTGTACAATATTTGCCATTTATTATTTTCAAAATTCTTCAAGCTCTGTCAAATTGGTTGTTGATCATTGCTAGACAACCATTTTTCAGGTTTTGCCATAGATTTTCAAGCAGATTTATGTCAAACCTAACTCTGTCATGGTCTTCTTTGTAAGTAACTCCAGTATATGTTTGGCCTTGTGTTTTAGGTTATTGTCCTGCTGAAATGTGAATTCATCTCCCAGTGTCTGGTGGAAAGCAGACTGAACCAGGTTTTCGTCTAGGATTTGCTTAACTCCATTACGTTTATTTTCTATCCTGAAAAACTCAGTCCTTAACGATTACAAGCATACCCATAACATGATGCAGCCACCACTATGCTTGAAAATATAGAGGGTGGTAGTCAGTAATGTGTTGCATTGTGTTCAGGACACAAAGGGAATTGCTTTGCCACATTTTCTGCAGTATTATTTCAGTGCCATGTTGCAAACAAGACGCGTGTTTTGGAATATTTTTTATTCTGTAGAGGCTTCCTTCATTTCACTCTGTCAGTTAGGTTAGTATTGTGGAGTAACCTCTGTCAATTAGGTTAGTATTGTGGAGTTACTACAATGTTGATCCATCCTCAGTTTTCTCCTATCACAGCCATTAAAGTCTGTAACTGTTTTAAAGTCACCACTGGCCTCATGGTGAAATCCCTGAGTGGTTTCCTTCCTACCTGGCAACTGCGTTAGGAAGGACGCCTGTTTCTTTGTAGTGACTGGGTGTATTGATACACCATCCAAAGTGTAATAACTTCACCATGCTCAAAGGGATATTCAATGTCTGCTTTTTTTAAATTACAAGCATACCCATAACATGATGCAGCCACCACTATGCTTGAAAATATGGAGAGTGGTACTCAGTAATGTGTTGTATTGGATTTTCCTCCAATATAACACTTTGTATTTAGAACAAAAAGTTAATTGCTTTGCCACATTCTTTGCAATATTCCTTTAGGGCCTTGTTGCAAACAGGATGCATGTTTTGGAATGTTATTAATGTTTTTATAATAAATTCAGCCAATTTTCCCCATATTCCCAGGTATTCCAGAAATGCTGTTTGGAGGATTCCAGATTTCCTGCTTATTCCTTACTGATTCCAGAAATATTCTAACCAGGATTTCTGGGATTTTTGAGAAAGTTAACAGAATTTTGAAACCCTAAGCAGCACTGTGTCCAAGACAATAAAGTTGATCTTATACTGCACTCACAAAGACAGCCCCAGATGGACAGCAGATGGGATAAGGAAGCGTGGCCGGCTGCCCAAAGAAACCTGGCAAAGGACTAGGGAGAAGGAGATGAAAACTGGGCCTGTCATGGAAAGCAATCCCAAAAGATTGGCAGCAGTGGCACTCACTCGTGAAAAACCTTATGTTTCACATAGGAACGAAGCAGGTTCAGTGTGTAAGAACGAATTAACTAACAAATGAACAAACAAATGAATGAACAGACTTCATTGATGTGAATTGAAGTGTCTGTGTGTATCTGAGAGCCCAGCAACATGTTCTTACTGAGCTGCTTCCGACAAAGACCGAAAGCTCTCTGTATGACATCACATCATTAAAAGCCTGATTAGTCGACTGGCTTAACAATCCCTGATTAACACTGCAGCACTCATCTCGAGCCTGTCGTTACACACACACACACACACACACACACACACACACACACACACACACACGTATTGTATAGTCTCTCTGGCTCTCTCTCTCTGTCACTGTCTCCGTTCTTTAATTTTTATAACAATAAAACCATGTTAAAACTAGACTCTTTAGTTAAACTCTTCTCCCTTCACCCTCTGTTTCTCTCCTCCCTCTTTCTCAACTCCTCGCTCCCAATCCTCTGTCCAGAATAACCCAGTTTCAACCTCACCTCCATATTCTCTTCTTTCACTCCTCCTCATCCCTCCATATCCCCTCCCTCCTTTCCTCTATCAAACACTTTAAATTACACTTGAAAGATTAGTTCCACCAGACCCACCGGCCTCTGTGTGTGTGTGTGTGTGTGTGTGACAGGTTGGGGGAGTAAGATCTGTCAGAGAAGGGCACTAGCCTGTCCAGCGCTTCGCTGCATTTACAATTAAAGCAGAGTGAGCAAGAGGGATACGGAGGGGCGGGAGGAGAGAGGTTTGGAAGAAAGGACAGTGATGAGAGAGTAGAACCCCAGGTTTGCTCTTTCAAGAATTGAAACCCAGGTTTTTGCTGATTTTTGCAAAGAGCAATGTAATAGAATTTCATTACTTAATTCCTTCTTTTGAAAGAGAGAGAGTGTGGGCGAGGGAGATAGAGAGAGAGAGAAAAGAAGGAAGAGAGAGAGACAAAATAAGTAAACATTAGTAAGTATGCCACCTACTTTTGGAACAGCTATGTGACAGTGGGTAAGCACATTCATATTTTACCATGTTCATTTTAATTGACTATTCTCTTTACTTATATCACTCTCTATGCAAAACACCTGCTCCCCTGTTGTACACACTGCTGCTGTGGTGACAGAATGAGAGCGCCGTGAAAAACACTGACCTTACTTCCTAAACAGAACACACGTTGTTACGGGGTGCTAATTTTGTCACAGCATGGACATGTTGATGCATGATGGTTGGAGTGTGTGTAACTAGCAGTAGACAGAAAGGGATATTCGTACAACGCACACACTCGTGTGTGTGTGTGTGTGTGTGTGCGCGAGCGCGCAGAGGAGATGAGATGAGGATAGATCAACACCTAAAGCTTGAACACATCCTCCTGTATAATGACACCTTTCAAATGTGGGGGGTGTATCATCTCTTTCAATTCAGTTTAAGGGGCTGTATTGGCATGGGAAACATATGTTTACATTGCCAAAGCAAGTAAAATAAATAATAAACAAAAGTGAAATAAACTATAAAAAGTGAACAGTAAACATTACATTCACAAAAGTTCCAAAATAATAAAGACATTTCAAATGTCATATTATGTATATATACAGTGTTGTAACAATGTCCAAATGTCCAAATGGTACAAAAGGGAAAACAAATAAACATAAATATAGGTTGTATTTACAATGGTGTTTGTTCTTCACTGGTTGCCCTTTTCTTGTGGCAACAGGTCACAAATCTTGCTGCTGTAATGGCACACTGTGGTATTTCACCCAATAGATATGGGAGTTTAACAAAATTTAATTTGTTTTCAAATTCTTGGTGGATCTGTGTAATCTGAGGGATATATAAGTGTCTCTATGGCTCTCCAGTGTGCACACAAAATGAGGGCATTTTCAATAGCAATGCTATGCTCACTGAGTTTGTACATAGTCAACGATTTCCTTAATTTTGGGTCAGTCACAGTGGTCAGATATTCTGCCACTGTGTACTCTCTTTTTAGGACGACATAGCATTCTAGTTTGCTCAGTTTTTTTGTAAATTCTTTCCAATGTGTCAGGTAATCATGATTTGGTTGGGTCAAGTTGTATTGCTGTCCTGGGGCTCTGTGGGGTCTGTTTGTGTTTGTGAACAGAGAGCCAGGACCAGCTTGCTTATGGGGCTCTTCCCCAAGTTCATTTCTTTGTAGGTGATGACTTTGTTATGGAAGGTTTGGGAATCACTTCCTTTTAGGTAGTTGTAGAATTTAGCAGCTCTATTCTGGATTTTGATCATTAGCGGGTATCGGAAAATTCTGCTCTGCATGCATCATTTGATGTTTTACGTTGTACACGGAGGATTTTTGGGCAGAATTCTGCATGCAGAGTCTCAAATTGGATGTTGGTTCCATTTTGTGAATTCTTGGTTGGTGAGCGGACCCCAGACCTCACAACCATGAAGGGCAATGGGTTCTATAACTGATTCAAGTATTTTTAGCCAGATCCTGATTGGTATGTCAAATGTTATGTTCCTTTTGATGGCATAGAAGGCCCTTATTGCCTTGTCTTTCAGATCGTTCACAGCTTTGTGGAAGTTACCTGTGGCACTGATTTTTATGCCGAGGTGTGTATCGTTTTTTGTGTGCTCTAGGGCAACAGTGTCTAGATGGACTTTGTATTTGTGGTCCTGGCAACTGGACCTTTATTGGAACACCATTATTTTGGTCTTACTGAGATTTACTGTCAGGGCCCTGGTCTGACAGAATCTGTGCTGAAGATCTAGGTGCTGCTGTAGACCCTCTTTGGTTGGGGACAGAAGCACCAGATCATCAGCAAACAGTAGACATTTGACTTCAGATTTTAGTAAAGTGAGGTTGGGTGCTGCAGACTGTTCTAGTTCCTTCGCCAATTCGTTGATATATACACTACCGTTCAAAAGTTTGAGGTCACTTAGAAATGTCCTTGTTTTTGAATGAAAGAATATGCGTTTGTCCGTTAAAATCACATCAAATTCATGAGAAATACACTGTAGACATTGTTAATGTTGTAAATGACTATTGTAGCTGGAAACGGCAGATTTGTATGGAATATCTACATAGGCGTCCAGAGGCCCATTATCAGCAACCATCACTCCTGTGTTCCAATGGCACGTTGTGTTAGCTAATCCAAGTTTATCAATTTAAAAGACTAATTGATCATTAGAAAACCCTTTTTCGGCCTCCCGGGTGGCGCAGTGGTTAAGGGTGCTGTACTGCAGCGCCAGCTGTGCCATCAGAGTCCCTGGGTTCGCGCTCAGGCTCTGTCGTAACCGGTCGTAACCGGCCGTGACCGGGAGGTCCGTGGGGCGACGCACAATTGGCCTAGCGTCGTCCGGGTTAGGGAGGGCTTGGTCGGTAGGGATGTCCTTGTCTCATCGCGCACCAGAGACTCCTGTGGCGAGCCGGGCGCAGTGCGTGCTAACCAAGGTTGCCAGGTGCACGGTGTACCCTCCGACACATTGGTGCGGCTGGCTTCCGGGTTGGATGCACGCTGTGTTAAGAAGCAGTATGGCTGGTTGGGTTGTGTATCGGAGGACGCATGACTTTCAACCTTCGTCTCTCCCGAGCCCGTACGGGAGTTGTAGCGATGAGACAAGATAGTAGCTACTACAACAATTGGATACCACGAAATTGGGGAGAAAAAAGGGGTCAAATTAAATAAATAAATAAAAGAAAAAGAAAAAAGAAAACCCTTTTTCAATTATGTTAGCACAGCTAAAAACGGTTGTTCTGATTAAAGAAGCAATAAAACTGGCCATCGTTGGACTAGTTGAGAATCTGGAGCATCAGCATTTGTGAGTTCAACTACAGGGCCAAAATGGGCAGAAACAAAGACCTTTCTTCTGAAACTCTGTTGTTCTGAGAAATGAAGGCTATTCCATGCGAGAAATTGCCAAGAAACTGAAGATCTCGTACAACGCTGTGTACTACTCCCTTCACAGAACAGCGCAAACTGTCTCTAACCAGAATAGAAAGAGGAGTGGGAGGCCACAATGCACAACTGAGCAAGAGGACAAGTAAATTAGAGTGTCTAGTTTGAGAAACAGACGCCTCACAAGTCCGCAACTGGCAGCTTCATTCAACGGTGAAGAGGTGACTCCGGGATGCTGTTGAAGAGGGTGGGGCTTAAGCTGCATCCCTGTCTCACTCCCTGGCCCTGTGGAAAGAAATGTACGTGTTTTTGCCAATATTAACCGCACACTTGTTGTTCGTGTACATGGATTTTATAATGTTGTATGTTTTTACCCCCACAAATCAAATCAAATGTTATTTGTCACATGCGTCAAATACAACAGGTGTAGACAATACATGGGGTGGCAGGTAGCCTAGTGGTTAGAGCGTTGGACTAGTAACCGAAAGGTTGCAAGTTCAAATCCCAGAGCTGACAAGGTACAAATCTGTCATTCTACCCCTGAACAGGCAGTTAACCCACTGTTCCTAGACCGTCATTGAAAATAAGAATTTGTTCTTAACTGACTTGCCTAGTTAAATAAAAGTTTTTTTTTTAAATTACAGTGAAATGCTTACTTACAAGCCCTTAACCAACAATGCACTTTTAAGAAAATCCCTAAAAGAGCGAAAGAGATAAGAAAAACAAATAATTAAAGAGCAGCAGTAAATAACAATAGCAGGGCTATATATAGGGGGTACCGGTACAGATTCAATGTGTTGGGGCACTTGTGTCGAGGTAATTACGTGCATATAGGTAGAGTTATTAAAGTGGCTATGCATCGATAATAACAGAGAGTAGCAGCAGTGTGTGGGGGGGCAATGCAAATAGTCATGGGTAGCCATTTGATTAGCTGTTCAGGAGTCTTATGGCTTGGGGGAAGAAGCTGTTTAGAAGCCTCTTGGACCTAGACTTGGCGCTCTGGTACCGCTTGCCATACAGTAGCAGAAAGACAGTCTATGACTAGGGTGGCTGGAGTCTTTGACAATTTTTAGAGCCTTCCTCTGACACCGCCTGGTACAGAGGTCCTGGATGGCAGGTAGCTTGGCCCCGGTGCGTACTGGGCCATATGCACTAACCTCTGTAGTGCCTTGCGGTCGGAGGCCCGAGCAGTTGTCATACCAAGTAGTGATGCAACCAGTCAGGATGCTCTCGATGGTGCAGCTGTTAAACCTTTTGAGGATCTGAGGACCCAAAACCTTTTCAGTCTTCTGAGGGGAATAGGTTTTGTTGTGCCTGCTTCACGACTCTCTTGGTGTGCTTGGACCATGTTAATTTGTTGGTGATGTGAACGCCAAGGAACTTGAAGCTCTCAGCCTGCTCCACTACAGCCCCGTCAATGAGAATAGGGGTGTGCTCGGTCCTCCTATTCCTGTAGTCCACAATTATCTCCTTTGTCTTGATCACGTTATGGGAGAGGTTGTTGTCCTTGCACCACAGGGTCACGTCTCTGGCCTCCTCCCTATAGGCTGTCTCATCGTTGTCAGTGATCAGGCCTACCGCTGTTGTGTCATCAGTCAACTTAATGATGGTGTTGGAGTCATGCCTGGCCATGCAGTCATGAGTGAACAGAGAGTACAGGAGGGGACTGAGCATGCACCCCTGAGGGGCCCCCGTTTTGAGGATCAGCTTGGCAGATGTGTTGTTACCTACCCTTACCACCTGGGGGCGGCCCGTAGGGAAGTCCAAGATCCAGTTGCAGAGGGAGGTGTTTAGCTTAGTGATGAGCTTTGAGGGCACTATGGTGTTGAACGCTGTGCTGGTGTTCCTTTTGTCAAAGTGGGAAAGGGCAGTGTGGTGTGCAATAGAGATTGCATCATCTGTGGATCTGTTGGTGCTGCATGCAAATAGGAGCGGGTCTAGGATTTCTGGGATAATGGTATTGATGTGAGCCAAGGCCAGCCTTTCAAGGCATTTCATGGCTACAGACGTGAGTGCTACAGGTTGGTAGTCATTTAGGCTCTTCGCCACAGGGACTATGGTGGTCTGCTTGAAACATTTTGGTATTACAGACTCAGACAGGGAGAGTTTGAAAATGTCAGTGAAGACACTTGCCAGTTGGTCAGTGCATGGTTGGAGTACACATCCTGTTAGTCCGTCTGGCCCAGTGACTGCGGAGAGTGTGATCACACAGTTGTCCGGAACAGCAGATGCTCTCATGCATGTTTCAGTGTTACTTACCTCGAAGCAAGCATAGCTCGTCTGGTAGACTCGTGTAGACTCGTGTCACTGGGCATCTCTCGGCTGTGCTTCTCTTTGTAGTCTGTAAAAGTTTGCAAGCCCTGCCACATCCGACGAGCATCGGAGCTAGTGTCATATGATTCGATCTTAGTCCTGTATTGATGGTTTGCCTGTTTGATGGTTCGTCGGAGGGCATAGTGGGATTTCTTATAAGCTTCCGGGTTAGAGTCCTGCTCCTTGAAAGCGAAAGTTCTACCCTTTAGCTCAGTGTGAATGTTGCCAGTAATCCATGGCTTCTGGTTGGGGTGTGTGCGTACAGTCACTGTGGGGACGACATCCTCAATGCACTTATTGATAAAGCCAGTGACTGATGTGGTGTACTTCTCAGTGCTATCGGAAGAATCCTGGAACATATTCCATTCTGTGCTAGCAAAACAGTCCTGTAGTTTAGCACCTGCTTCATCTGACTATTTTTTTTATAGTCCGAGTCACTGGTGCTTCCTGCTTTAATTTTTGCTTGTAAGCAGGAATCAGGAGGATAGAGTTATGGTCAGATTTACCAAATGGAGGGCAATGGAGAGCTTTGTAAGCGTCTCGGTGTGTGGAGTAAAGGTGGTCTCGAATTTTTTCCCCCTCTGGTTGCACATAGAACATGCTGATAGAAATTTAAGTTTCACTGCATTAAAGTCCCCGGGCCACTAAGAGCGCCGCCTCTGGATGATTTTTTTCCTGTTTGCTTAATGGGGAATAGAGCTCATTAAGTGCAGTTTTAGTGCCAGCCTCGGTCTGTGGTGGTATGTAGACAGCTATGAAAAATACAGATGAAAACTCTCCAGGTAGATAGTGTGGTCCTCAGCTTATCATGAGATACTCTACCTCAGGAGAGCAAAACCTTTAGACTTCCTTAGATATCGTACACCAGCTATTGTTTACAAATATGCGTAGGCCCCCACCGTGTCTTACCAGAGGCTGCTGCTCTGTCCTGCCGATACAGTGTATAACCCGCCAACTGTATGTTCTTGATGTCATTGTTCAGCCACGACTCGGTGAAACATAAGATATTACAGTTTTTAATGTCCCGTTGATAGGAAAAACGTGCTTTCAGTTTGTCCCATTTATTTTCCAGCGATTGAACGCTAGCTAGCAGAATGGAAGGCAAGGGCAGATTAGCCACTCGTCGCCTTTTCCTCACAAGACATCCTGATCTCTTTCCGCGAAACCTAACCCTTAAGAGACGGTAGCAGCAACATTATATTCAAAACAAGTTACGAACAACGTGAAAAAACAAACAAAATAGCATGGTTGTTAAGAGCCTATAAGACGGCAGCCCTCCCCTCCAACACCACTTTCCATCAATTTGTATAGCAGGCCCTCATGCCAGATTCAAAAGCAGTGTCAAAAGCTTTTTTGAAATCATCAAAGCTCGAGAAGACTTTGCTTTTGTTTTGCTTTGTTTTTTTTTGTCAATTCGGGTGTTCAGGGCGAATACGTGATCTGTCATACGGTATTTTGGGGGGATTTTTTGTTGTTGTTGACATTTGCTGTTAATGATAATGCAGAGGATTTTCCCAAGGTTGCTGTTGACGCACATCCCATTGTAGTTATTGGGGTTAAATCTGTCTCCACTTTTGTGGATTGGGTTGATCAGTCCTTGGTTCCAAATATTTGGGAATATGCCAGAGCTGAGGATGATGTTAGAGTTTAAACATAGCCAATTGGAATTTGTGGTCTGTATATTTTGTCATTTCATGTAAGATTCCATCAACACCACAGGCCTTTTTGGGTTGGAGGGTTTGTATTTTGTCCTGTAGTTCATTTCATGTAATTGGAGAATCCAGTGGGATCTTGTAGTTTTTAATAGTTGATTGTGAGATGTGTATCTGATCATGTATATGTTTTTGCTGTTTGTTCTTTGATATTGAGCAAATATTGGATAAGTGGTTTATCCATAAACCTCTGTTTTGGATAGATACCTCTTTGTGTTGTTGTTTGTTTAGAATTGACCAATTTTCCCAGAAGTGGTTAGATTCTGTGGATTTTTCAATTACATTGAGCTGATTTCTGACGTGCTGATCCTTCTTTTTCCGTTGTTTATTTCTTTATTGTTTTAGTGATTCACCATGGTGAAGGCGTAGGCTCAGGTTTTCTGGGTCTTTATGTTTTTTGGTTGGATAGGTTTCTCAAGTTATTGCATTCTTCATCAAACCATTTGTCATTGTTGTTCATTTTCTTAAGTTGTCTGCTTGAAATGTTTAGATTTGAAAGGGAAGCTGAGAGGTCAAACTGTTATCCTGTTTAGGTTTTCTACTGCCAAGTTTACACTTTCACTATTAAAGTGAAGCATTTTGTCCAGTAACTTGTCTAGAAGGGGTTGAATTTGTGGTTGCCCAATTGTTTCTTTCCCACACTACTTTCCTTCCATCTATAGCTTCTTAATAGTATTCAGTTCCTTTGGCTTTGATGCCTCATGATTGAGCATAGCACTGTTCAAGTAGAGTGTGATTTTGCTGTGATCTGATGGAGTGCAGTACTACAGTACTACTGCCAAGAGATGAGGTATAGGTGCACCTACCAAAGGAGTCCCCTCGAAGCCTGCTATTGACTATGTACATACCCAGCGTTCGACAGAGTTGCAGGAGTTGTGACCCATTTTTGTTGGTTATGTTGTCATAGTTGTGTCTAGGGGGGCATATGGGGGAGGGAACGCTATCACCTCCAGGTAGGTATTTGTCCTCTTGTGTGTTGAGGGTGTCCGGTTCTTGCCCAGTTCTGGCATTTAGGTCACCACAGACTAGTACATGTCCCTGGAGAAGCTGTCATCGTTAATGTATGGGGATTCAGGTATTACACATGAAGACATTTTTCTCTGTTGAGATTCTTTCCTCATGAATTTCTAGCCAGATGTAAAATGTTCCTGTTTTAACTAATTTAATAGAGTGAGTTTGGTCTGCTCTATACCAAATTAGCATACCCCCTGAGTCTCTTCCCTGTTTCACACCTGGTAGTTTGGTGGATGGGACTACCAGTGGGTCCATCTCCTTTATACCATGTTTCTTGTAGGGTGACAATATCTGTATTTCCAATGTCTTTGATGAAGTCTTGGTTCCTGCTCTTTAGACCAAAGGCAGATGACCTCAGACCTTGAATATTCCAGGATGAGATAGTAAAACCTTTATGTTCCATAGTGTCTAGTGTTGTTTTTGTGTGGTTTAGGCCTGGACCATTACAGTAGGTGTGAGCAGAGCATGTTGAGCATCTAATACATACCTCTTAAGTCGCATGATGGGGCATGGGCGGGTGTAATAGTGGGGGTTGGGCCTGTT
>NC_088399.1:75235049-75275049 GCF_034236695.1 Oncorhynchus nerka
CTATCACATATCTTACATACTAGCAAACAAACAATAGACAGAAAGCACTCCAGTAAGAGTTGTGTTTAATGCAGTCTGTGTACCTGTGGAAACATGAAGAGGATGTTGATGTTTATGTGGTCAGTACAACCACAGAAGCCTAACCAAAGCACCACTAGTACTGCTGAAATGTCAGACACAAAAACAACTGATCTGAGATTTTCTATGTGTGTGTGTGTGTGGGAGCGTGCATGCTCGCATGTTCATACGTTTGTGTGTGTGTACGTTTGTGCCTTTGCGCGTGTGTGTGTCGTGAGGTTTTACCCTGAAACCCTGCCTGTGCTGTATCTCAGGAAGTCTCTAATTTCCTATCGAAGCTTATCTTGTGTTTCCAGAGAAAATATCCCTGAAGATTGCTCTCTCATATAGTCCTGAGGTTGCATTGCTTTAAGTGTGTGTGTGTGTGTGTGTGTGTGTGTGTGTGTGTGTGTGTGTGTGTGTGCGTGCGTGCGTGCGTGCGTGCGTGCGTGCGTGCGTGCGTGCGTGCGTGCGTGTGTGCGACTGAGTGACCGACTGAGTGACCGAGTGAGTGACCGAGTGAGTGACCGAGTGATAACATGGAAAAAAGGGATCATGCAGTAATTGTACCAGACTGTGTGTGTGCATTATACAGTTCAGGGGGTAACGCATTGTGACAGAATACTGGCCACCCATTGTAGGTTGCTATTTATTTCCCTGTTTAGTCCATTTATTTATGTTTCCACACCCTGGCAATCTCTGGTTGTGAAAAGGACTGCTATTGGAACAGATAGTTAGAATGTTGAACTACTGTATGCCTTCCTCTATATTGGAACAGATTTGACTGTTGAACTACTGTATGCCTTCCTCTATATTGGAACAGATTTGACTGTTGAACTACTGTATGCCTTCCTCTATATTGGAACAGATTTGACTGTTGAACTACTGTATGCCTTCCTCTATATTGGAACAGATTTGACTGTTGAACTACTGTATGCCTTCCTGTATATTGGAACAGATTTGACTGTTGAACTACTGTATGCCTTCCTCTATATTGGAACAGATTTGACTGTTGAACTACTGTATGCCTTCCTGTATATTGGAACAGATTTGACTGTTGAACTACTGTATGCCTTCCTCTATATTGGAACAGATTTGACTGTTGAACTACTGTATGCCTTCCTGTATATTGGAACAGATTTGACTGTTGAACTACTGTATGCCTTCCTGTATATTGGAACAGATTTGACTGTTGAACTACTTATTAATGTCAGTGTGGGTTACTACTCTAATGGTGAAACCCTTGTCTGGACTCGTGTTGTGAGGGTTGAGTCATAACCCGCAGTCCCTGCAGTTACACTACATGACCAAAAGTATGTGGACAAAAACATTGTTCAAAAGTATGTGGACAAAAACATTGTTTATATACTATACACAAAAGTATGTGGACACCCCATCAAATTGGATTCAGCTATTTTAGCCTCACTCATTGTATAAAATTGAGCACACAGCCATGCAATCTCCATAGACAAACATTGGCAGTAGAATGGCTGACTGAAGAGCTCAGTAATTTTCAACGTGGCAGCGTCATAGGATGTCACCTCAGTTTGTCAAATGTCTAATGGGCACTAACTCCATGTTAATGCCCATGATTTTGGAATGAGATGTTTGACGAGCAGGTGTCCATGTACTTTTGGTCTTGTAATGTATATTAGCGGGTTAGGGTCAGTTGCGGGCCTCAGATTTTCACTTTGTCACATATAGTTGTTGATTGTCTGGCGCTTGCGGATGGGTTATTAGCAATTGCGGGCGGATGCGGGTGAACAAACAGCTGACCCCCGCAACATTAGTCTGGACACTTCTGTTGTTGATGTTGCTGCACCCTCTGTCTCTATTCCAAGATATCCCAGGAAGAGACGGTGATCTGTGATAGCCTTCTTCACACACTTGTCTTCACACTTCACACACCGTCAAACACATGCACACACACACACACACACACACACACACACACACACACACACACACACACAGACACAGACACACAGACACACACACAGACTGTGGCACTCTTAACACCCTGACACTTTCACACTTCACACTGTCATGTTGTAACACTTCTAGAATAGAAAGCTCTAGGCTCTACAATGGTGGCTGTCCATTAAACATGACAGGGAGGGAGAGGCGAGATATGTCTAATAATCTGCATAATGTGTCGGATACATTTTCAAGACTTTCAGAAAACATGGAAGTTGCATTTAAAAAAAAAAATCATGCTACCTATGCTATTCATATACACACGCACACACACATATGGTGGTACGCAAACACACATGCACGAACCCTTCCCTCTCGCTGATAATGTTCCCTCCCTCTTCCCCCTTTTATAAAGGTGGATTCAGTCAGTCTGAGGTAAAAGGGAGGTAATTGTTCTTGTAGAGCTGGTAACCTCCCCCCTCTCTCTTTATCCTGCCTGCGAAATAGGCTTAAATAGCTGTAATTGGTTTTAAATAGTTAACAGTATGAAATGTGCAAATGGCAGGAGTTTTCACCACAGAGAGGCTTAATGAGAGCAGTAAAGTGGTGAAAGAGCAGGACTATTCAGTTATTTAGTTACAGACCGGGAAGAGATGAGCTGTTCGGTTTGTGTGTTCATGTGCGTGTGCGTGCGCATGTGTATGTGTATGTACACATGTGGGTTCCTGCAAGCGTGTGTGTGTGTGTGTGTGTGTGTGTGTGTGTGTGTGTGTGTGTGTGTGTGTGTGTGTGTGTGTGTGTGTGTGTGTGTGTGTGTGTGTGTGTGTGTGTGTGTGTGTCAATAGCAGTGCGTGGGTAAAATTACTGGGAAAGCCAGAAAAAAAGCAATTTTACAACCTATGTGTTGTGATAATTGGGTTGTTTGCTCTATAACCTGTTAGTTCATATGCCTTGACACCGTGATATATAGGCCTCAGACTGCGACAATAAGAAGAGACAGTGGCAGAATAAACTCAAGCACATCTTTGTTTTTTTCACAAAACTGGATAGCAACCTCTATCCAGTGAAGTCCACAAAGCGTATTGAATGCAACAGACAGTTACATGACCTACAGCATGGTAAACAAGTTAATGTTTTCTGACATTTTCGGACCACTAAACAACTATTGATTTAGAACCATGGAGAGTTACCGCAAGTCGCAAAGAAAACAGGAGCTGCCTCCACTATTCCAGCACCATTTACACTTCAACATCATCACATCACCTCTGCTTAGTCGTATACAGTAACAACTAAAAGATACCAAAAATAATTTAGTCCAATCAACGTAAACAAAATATGATGTCCATGGTTCTGATTTCTGTGTGCATGTGTGTGCGTGCTCGTGCAAGAAGAAAAATAAGTTGACTATCCCTACTAGAGAAACACCAATGCCTTCATCCTCTCTTTCATGTTGTCGAAACGGTCTGTGACTCTGTCATACAGTACACACTTTTATTTTGTATTGTCCTAGGCTACCTGGCAATTTTCTGTTGTCCTAGGCTACCTGGCTATTTTCTGTTGTCCTAGGCTACCTGGCTATTTTCTGTTGTCCTAGGCTACATGGCTATTTTCTGTTGTCCTAGGCTACCTGGCTATTTTCTGTTGTCCTAGGCTACCTGGCTATTTTCTGTTGTCCTAGGCTACATGGCTATTTTCTGTTGTCCTAGGCTACCTGGCTATTTTCTGTTGTCCTAGGCTACCTGGCTATTTTCTGTTGTCCTAGGCTACCTGGCTATTTTCTGTTGTCCTAGGCTACATGGCTATTTTCTGTTGTCCTAGGCTACCTGGCAATTTTCTGTTGTCCTAGGCTACATGGCTATTTTCTGTTGTCCTAGGCTACCTGGCTATTTTCTGTTGTCCTAGGCTACCTGGCTATTTTCTGTTGTCCTAGGCTACCTGGCTATTTTCTGTTGTCCTAGGCTACCTGGCTATTTTCTGTTGTCCTAGGCTACATGGCTATTTTCTGTTGTCCTAGGCTACCTGGCTATTTTCTGTTGTCCTAGGCTACCTGGCTATTTTCTGTTGTCCTAGGCTACATGGCTATTTTCTGTTGTCCTAGGCTACCTGGCTATTTTCTGTTGTCCTAGGCTACCTGGCTATTTTCTGTTGTCCTAGGCTACATGGCTATTTTCTGTTGTCCTAGGCTACCTGGCTATTTTCTGTTGTCCTAGGCTACATGGCTATTTTCTGTTGTCCTAGGCTACCTGGCTATTTTCTGTTGTCCTAGGCTACATGGCTATTTTCTGTTGTCCTAGGCTACATGGCTATTTTCTGTTGTCCTAGGCTACCTGGCTATTTTCTGTTGTCCTAGGCTACCTGGCTATTTACTGTTGTCCTAGGCTACATGGCTATTTTCTGTTGTCCTAGGCTACCTGGCTATTTTCTGTTGTCCTAGGCTACATGGCTATTTTCTGTTGTCCTAGGCTACCTGGCTATTTTCTGTTGTCCTAGGCTACATGGCTATTTTCTGTTGTCCTAGGCTACCTGGCTATTTTCTGTTGTCCTAGGCTACATGGCTATTTTCTGTTGTCCTAGGCTACATGGCTATTTTCTGTTGTCCTAGGCTACCTGGCTATTTTCTGTTGTCCTAGGCTACATGGTTATTTTCTGTTGTCCTAGGCTACCTGGCTATTTTTTTGTTATCCTAGGCTACCTGGCTATTTTTTAGTTATGCTAGGCTACCTGGCTATTTTTTTGTTGTCCTAGGCTACCTGGCAATATTTTTGTTGTCCTAGGCTACCTGGCTATTTGTTTGTTATCCTAGGCTACCTGGCTATTTTTTTGTTGTCCTAGGCTACCTGGCTATTTTGTTGTTGTCCTAGGCTACCTGGCTATTTTTTTGTTGTCCTAGGCTACCTGACTATTTTTTTGTTGTCCTAAACTATCTGGATATGTTTTGTTATCCTAGGCTACCTGGCTAAAATGCTTCCAAACTGACATTCACGGGTAACGTTAGCTAGTTAACATTAGCCTTCTACATCTAACTACATATTGAACTTCCATCCTCTCAGGCCAGGGGCACAATGTATGAATTAATGGTTGGATCAGAATCGCCTTTATAATCATCGGCCAGTACGGAGAATTAAGTCAAACCAAAAGTCCAAATCCCTATATCTATCCATGGCAAAATTAGGAACACAACTAGCTGCAACAATCCAAGCTGGCTTCCATTGACACTTTTTTTTGGTGTGCCAGGATCGTTCACAGTTAAGCTCGCTAATTTTGTATACTTTTTTATCAAGGGAGGCCAAATGCTCGCTGGCTTCCCTTGCATTTCATTCAATGCTACGGGCGGCAACAATGTCATACTCTTTATGACCAGACAGCATCAGAAAGATGGCCTGCACATACAGAAGGGCACTGTTTCGCTTGCTCGGATGCTTTCTCCGGTGCGATACATTCAGCCTCTTGTGAATTGAAGGAGAATTATGAAACACAGAGAGACGAAAGATAAGATAAGTATTTTTTTTTGGGGGGGGGGGCTGACTTCCCTTGACATCCATGAATACACACCACTGGTGTGTGCATATGTATGTGTGTGTCTGCAAGTGTGTTCCTGCGAGCATATGTGTGTGTGACAAAGGTAAACTAAGTCATTGTGTTGCTAATCACACAGTTAGTGAGTCACTGCATTAATTGGTCTTTTATACACAGGATCAAATATTCATGAGTGTGGTTTAGGGATGAAATGAGCATTGGTATTAATGGCTGTGACCGTAGCGGTGTGTTTGTTGTGTGTGTTGTGCATGCGTACGTAGATACGTATGTACATGTGTGTCTGCGCTCTGTGTATGCATTGTGAGTGTATATATATTTAAAGCTCATTATAATTCTCTCTGGGTGTTTGTTCTCTGTGATGCTTGGGACGTCAGTAGCTAGCTAGTAGTCCCCTGAGTAAATGTACTGCTGTTAATGCATTTCTCTACCCCCCTAACAATATGTCCCCTTCACCTCAGCCTGGCTCCAAACACCCCGACTCATACTTATACTAGCATTGAAACGTAGAGCGCCATCCTATTCTAGCATAGAAATATAAAGCACCCATGTGTTCTAGCATAGAAATATAAAGCACCCATGTGTTCTAGCATAGAAATATAAAGCACCCATGTGTTCTAGCATAGAAATATAAAGCACCCATGTGTTCTAGCATAGAAATATAAAGCACCCATGTGTTCTAGCATAGAAATATAAAGCACCCATGTGTTCTAGCATAGAAATATAAAGCACCCATGTGTTCTAGCATAGAAATATAAAGCACCCATGTGTTCTAGCATGGAAATATAAAGCACCCATGTGTTCTAGCATAGAAATATAAAGCACCCATGTGTTCTAGCATAGAAGCGTAGAGCAACAATCTATTCAACCATAGAGGGGCAGCAGGTAGCCTAGCAGTAGAATATAAGAGCATTGGGCCTGTAACCAAAAGGTTGCTGGTTCGAATCCCAGAGCCAACGAGGTGAAAAATCTGTCTGTGCCCTTGAACAAGGCACTTAACCCTAATTGCTCCTGTAAGTTGCTCTGGATAAGAGTGTCTACTAAATGACCAAATAAATAAATAAAATAGAACTCTATTGAAGCATATTAGAACATTACTGCATTCTACCATAGAATCATCACAGAACAGCATTTGTCTACCATAGAACCAGAGAGCACCAGTGTATTCTACCATAGAACCAGGGAGCACCAGTGTATTCTACCATAGAATCATCACAGAACAGCATTTGTCTACCATAGAACCAGAGAGCACCAGTGTATTCTACTATAGAACCAGGGAGCACCAGTGTATTCTACCATAGAATCATCACAGAGCAGCACTATTCTACCATAGAACCAGCGAGCACCAGTGTATTCTACCATAGAATCATCACAGAACAACACTATTCTACCATAGAATCATGAAATACAAATCATAAAGCTGCAGAATGATAGACTGTATGCTACTGTTCACAGGGTCACCATATGCAGGGACTTCTGATAATATTCTAGGCTCTCAATGTGCTTATGCAAAATGTTCCTCACTTGGAAAATGATGGACTTTTCTGTATTGTTCTATAATTGATAAACTCTTAGAGGGTCAGAAGGGAAGGGTAAATATTTGATTCATACCCTGTACTCTGGAAGTCAGAGAATTAGGCCTTGACCTCCATCCGGCCTCTACCTCTAAGGCAACAGGCTCTCACGGTCTCACTGCAAAATTAGACATTTGTGCACGTTTCTCCAAATTTCAAATAGTTTATTTACACCTCAGTGCCAGTAACTGGGATTGAACATAAGACCCTCAAATTACACCACCATCCATATCCACAATGCCCTAGCAAAACCCAAGCCTACTAGATTGTACTAATGCTCACTGTTGCCCCTAGTGGCCGGTTTTGACTTGCCTTGATTTTGTCATTAATTATGACTTGGTTAAGTAAAACAGAAAATCATTCATTCCGATTCGTTTAGGGTTGGGATAGGGTTAAATTTAGGCATTCATTCTGATTGGTTAGGGTTTGCAATTGGCTTAATTAAATTCATGCATTAATTCTAATTGGTTGAGTTTAGAAAAACAACTCCAGGGTTTAGTTTAGCAATTGATTGCCTTTGTTAATTCATTGTGGAGGGTGCAGTGGTCTAAATTACAGTCTCTCATTACATAGATCTGGGTTAAATCCAAGCTCTTTTTTTACTCCTGTGGACAATTTTGACGCCGCCTCCCGACATCCTGGAAACCTACAAAAACATAAAATGTCACCTTGATTCTAGAGGGATCTTCTTGCTAATGGACCTCTGACTATAATACCACACCATCAGGCTACCTGTCCCTTTAACCTGGGGGAGACACAGACAGTAGCCAGGTGGGGTCATGTCAATGTAGCCTGATAGTGTTTTATTTAACTAGGCAAATCAGTTAAGAACACATTCTTACTGCCTTGTTCAGGGGTAGAACAACAGATTTTTACCTTGTCAGCTCGGAGATTTGATCTTGCAACCTTCCGGTTATGTGCGTGCGTGCGTGTGTGTGAGAGAGTGTGTTGGCAGGTTTTAAATGCTGACAGTGACTGTGGGAGGATAGAAGTGACATAGTAGCACCTTCTCTGGTCTCTGTCTGTCTGTCTGTCTGTCTGTCTGTCTGTCTGTCTGTCTGTCTGTCTGTCTGTCTGTCTGTCTGTCTGTCTGTCTAATGAGAGTAAACATTTTTAATTGGCTAGGTGTATGTGATTTCTGCGGGAATTGAACACAAAACCAAAACCAATTTTTACACACACACACACACACACGCACACACACACACACACACACACACACACACACACACACACACACACACACACACACACACACACACACACACACACACACACACACTTGAAGGAGCTATTTACAGTTCTGAGGGGGGAGCAGAGAGAGAGGCGGTGTGAAGCTGTCTCCTTCAGGAATTGAGGACAGAAAAAGTCTCGTTTTTCTCTCCTAGTCTTACTTCCCTCCACTCCCCCCACCCTCCCTTCTCTCCCCCGTCCGCTCCCTCTGTCTCTCTCTCCCTCCCTCTCTCCTTCTCTTTACTTCCCTTCCTTTCTCCTTCCCTCTCTCTCTCCAGAACATGGAGGACCACCTAGCGTTCCTGATCACCGTGCCCACCACCCTCTTCCTCTTCCTCTCCATCTTCATCCTGGTCTGCATAGAGTCCGTCTTCAACCGCATGCTCCGCCTCTTCTCCCTCCTTATATGGGCCTGCCTGGTTGCCATGGGTTACCTCTTCATGTTCTCCGGGGGGATCCTCTGTCCTTGGGACCAGGTGAGATGGTGGGGTGGGGTGGGGTGTGTGTGTGTGTGTGTGTGTGTGTGTGTGTGTGTGTGTGTGTGTGTGTGTGTGTGTGTGTGTGTGTGCGCGAGCGCATGCGTCAGGCGTCAGGCGTGCGTGTTGGTCAGAGTTGTGTGTACATGTTTGTGTAGAAGAAGAAAACTGTCCATTAATACTTTATTGTCCATTTGTCCATTAAAGAGAACGTAGCTTTTTTGCTTTTCAACACAATCCCTGGAGATACACATTCAAGTGTTTGGAGCCACAGGGCCAGCCACGGTGCAGCACTCCTAGAACCATTCTTTTAGTGGTTGAGTGCCTTGCTCAAGACCACTGTGGCTGGAAATGGTATTTAGAACCATTTACCACTAGATTTTCCTGTCAGATCTGGGATTTGACCCGGCGATCACCCTCCCTAACCTCTACGCTACCAGCTTGTTGTGTGTGCGTATGTGCTTGTGTGTGTCTTGAATGTATTTGAGAGATAATAAGGTGTGTGCTAATTGTTCCTCATGTGTGATTTAAGTGTTAGGTCACAGGAGGGGAACGATCAGGAGACTGATACATGACCTTTCTAAATATAGGCCTATTCATGTTACTCTCCTTACCCTCCCACCTTCCCTTTCTCATTCCAATTTCCTTTCCATTTTATCTCGCTCTCTCCCAGTCCCTCCCACGTCTCTCTGTCTCAACTTATTCCGCAAATTCTATTTATATCCCTCTGCCCCTCTACCTCACCTTACAAGGTCTCCTTCCATTTCACCCTCACTCCCCCTCACTCCCCCTCTCCTTCTCTACCTTCTCTCTGTCCCTCCTTTCCCTTCTGTTCCTCTCCTCCTTCCCTCTCTCTCTCTCCCCCTCACTCCCCCTCTTCTTCTCTACCTTCTCTCTGTCCCTCCTTTCCCTTCTGTTCCTCTCCTCCTTCCCTCTCTCTCTCCCCCTCACTCCCCCTCTTCTTCTCTACCTTCTCTCTGTCCCTCCTTTCCCTTCTGTTCCTCTCCTCCTTCCCTCTCTCTCTCCCCCTCACTCCCCCTCTCCTTCTCTACCTTCTCTCCATCCCTCTCTCCCCCTCTGTTCCTCTCCTCCTTCCTCTCTCTCAACCTTGCTCCCCTTTCCTTCTCCTACCTTCTCTCCATCCCTCTCTCCCCCTCTGTTCCTCTCCTCCTTCCCTCTCTCTCTCAACCTTGCTCCCCTTTCCTTCTCCTACCTTCTCTCCATCCCTCTCTCCCCCTCTGTTCCTCTCCTCCTCTCTCTCTCTCTCAACCTTGCTCCCCTTTCCTTCTCCTACCTTCTCTCCATCCCTCTCTCCCCCTCTGTTCCTCTCCTTCACTCCCCCTCTCCATCTCTACCTCTCACTCCTTCACTCCCCCTTGCACCTGTCCCCTCCCTCACCTCCCTCTCCTTCTCCTACCATCTCTCCTTCCCTCCCTCCCCCTCTGTTCCTCTCCTTCACTCCCCCTCTCCATCTCTACCTCTCACTCCTTCACTCCCCCTTGCACCTGTCCTCTCCCTCACCTCCCTCTCCTTCTCCTACCATCTCTCCATCCCTCTCTCCCCCTCTGTTCCTCTCCTTCACTCCCCCTCTCCATCTCTACCTCTCACTCCTTCACTCCCCCTTGCACCTGTCCCCTCCCTCACCTCCCTCTCCTTCTCCTACCATCTCTCCTTCCCTCCCTCCCCCTCTGTTTTTCTTCTTCCATCCCCCTCTCCCTCTCTGCATCCCACTCTCCAGAGCCGCCTTTTACTATACGCAGATCATGCGCTGAGTGCAGGGCCCTGCGGTCGCTTGGTGGCACCCGACCAAAAAGGAACTCAGCCGGGTAGTGCACCAGTAGTTTCCACTTGTTATGTCAGTCACTCAATTAGCCCATCTCAGCAAAAAAAATGTAGGTTGCTAGGTGAGGTCGTCTAGCCAGCTATCTAAACCTTGTAGTAGGCATAATCATCACCAAATTACCGACCGGCCACGCAGGTCATGTGTTCAGGGCCCTGACCTCCAGGGGGCCCCTGTTGATTTTGTAAAGTCACTCACACAGACATCATATGACCATGGCATAAGTCATGGCAAAATGTGTAAATTGTAGAAAATGTGCTTTAAAACTGCAAAATGTTCTCCGACCCATAGCAAAATGTGAAGAATTGTAGAAAGTGTGCTTGAAACTGCAACACTCTCTCTACACCCCTTGGCAAAATGTGTAGAATTGCAGGAAATACTTTAATCCTGCAAAAAACGTATCCACTGTCAAAACTGTTTTGCCCACGAGGTGGGAGGGACCCCAACTAAATCTCGCTTAGGGCCCTCAAAAGGCTAGAGGCGGCACTGACTCTCTCTCTCCCTCCCTCCCTCATACGCCCTCTCCCTCCCTCCCTCATCCCCTCTCTCCTCCTAGCTTCTCTCATCGTGGTGGAGCTATTTTTATCCATCTCTCCATCTGTGAGAGCATAATCATACTGCATTATTAAACAACCTTTCTCTCTCTCTCTCTCTCTCTCTCTCTCTCTCGCTCTCTCTCTCTCTCTCCCTCGCGCTCTCTCTCTCCCTCTCTCTCGCTCTCTCTCTCTCTCTCTCTCTCTCTCGCTCTCTCTCTCTCTCTCCCTCGCGCTCTCGCTCTCCCTCGCTCTCTCTCTTTCTCTCTCGCTCTCTCTCTCTCCCTCACTATCTCTCTCTCTCTTTCTCTCTCGCTCGCTCTCTCTCTCCCTCCCTCGCTCTCTCTCGCTCTCTCTCTCTCCCTCGCTCTCTCTCTTTCTCTCTCGCTCTCTCTCCCTCGCTCTCTCTCCCTCTTTCTCTTTCTCTTTCACATTCTCTTTCTCTTTCTCTCTCGCTCTCTCTCTCCCTCTTTCTCTTTCACTTTCTCTCTCTCTCTCTCGCTCTCTCTCTCTCTCTACCCCTCTCTACCTCTCTCTCTCTTCCTGTTTCCTCCTTAAACAGACAGTAATCTCGTATCATTACTCCAGTGGTTATTCCACATTCTTAGCAGGCAGCTTGAGGAGGTAACATGTTGAAAGGAGAACGAGTGTTATTATACATTGCCTTCAGAAAGCATTCATACCACATTTTGATGTGCTACAGCCTGAATTTAAAATGGATTCAATTTATCTTTTTTCTTCTCACCCATCTACACACAATACCCCATAATGACAAAGTGAAAACATGTTTTTATACATTTGAGCAAATTTATTGAAAATGAAATACAGAAATATCAAATTTACATAAGTATACATGCATGTATTTACATCAGCTTTTGCAGAAATTAGAGCTGTGAGTCTTTCTGGGTAAGTCTCTAAGAGCGTGACACACCGGGATTGTACAATATTTGCAAGGTATTATTTTCTAAATTCTCCAAGCTCTGTCAAACTGTCAATGTCTTGCCATAGATTTTGAAGCAGATTTAAGTCAAAAATGTAACTCAAAGCCATTCAGGAACATTCACTGTCATTTGGGAAGCAACTCCAGTGTATATTTGACCTTGTGTTTTAGGTTATTGTCCTGTCGAAAGGTGAATTCATCTCCCAGTGTCTGGTGGAAAGCAGACTGAACCAGGTTTTCCTCTAGGATTTTGCCTGTGCTGAGCTCCATTCTGTTTCTTGTTCATACTGAAAAACTTCCCAGTCCTTAATGATTTAATGATGACAAACATACCCATAACATGATGCAACCACCACTATGCTTAAAAATATGGAGAGCGGTACTCAGTAATGTGTTGTATTGGATTTGCCCCAAACATAACACTTTTGTATTCAGGACAAGTATTACTTTAGTGCCTTGTTGCAAACAGGATGCATGTTCTGGAATATTTTTATTCTGTAAAGGCTTCCTTCTTTTCACTCTGTCACAATGTTGTTGATCCATCCTCAGTTTTCTCCTATCACAGCCATTCAACTTGGTAACTGTTTTAAAGTCACCATTGGCCTCATGGTGAAATCCCTGAGCGGTTTCCTTCCTACCTGGCAACTGCGTTAGCAAGGACGCCTGTTTCTTTGTAGTGACTGGGTGTATTGATACACCATCCAAAGTGTAATTAATAACTTCACCATGTTCAAAGGAATATTCAATGTCTGTAACACAACAAAATGTGGAAATACTATCTGAAGGCACTGTATGACAGGTAGGTCAGTTATAGAACACCACTCAGGTGTCCTGTGATGATGGTAAATGGCTCAGACTATAAGAAGGAGATAAATGGCTCTTTGCTGTGAGTCAACCAGCCTGGAGCCAGGAGGAAGAACACTCTCAACCATATTGATGGAACCCAATGAGCTAAATAACACTGTCTGTAACTACTGCTGAGACTACAGCATGTCCTCATACAGAGAGAGTGTGGGTAGGGATAAACAGAAAAATAGGGGTGTGGACTCCCTATAGACAGAGAGAGACCACAGGCCAGAGAGAAATAAATCATCTGAAAGTTTATAACAGGTTATGTTCTGCTTAGTAACAGAGGCTCTCACAATCTATCACACACACACACACACCCATACATGCACACACACACACACACACACACACACACTCACACACACACACACACACACACACACACACACACACACACACACACACACACACACACACACACACACACACACACCACACCACACCACACCACACCACACCACACCACACCACACCACACCACACCACACCACACACACACACACACAGAGCAGCCCTTTTAGCTGAGGAGTTGGTTGTGTCTGGGCCTGATTGAATCTCTCAGGAGAGAGCAGGTATTAGTGGAAGGCAGATTGTACTAGAGCTCCACACACCTGGTACCATCAAAACAATACAACCCTCCCTCACACTAACCTGGCTGGATGGCTGGCTCTGGAGCCTACCACACAGAGGAGAAGAGATGGAGAAAGGGAAGGAGAGAGAAGGGGTGGGGACAGAGGAGATGGAGAGAGAGAGAAAGGATGGAGAGAGAGAGAAGGGGTGGGGAGAGAGGAGATGGAGAGAGAGATAAAGGATGGAGAGAGAGAGAAGGGGTGGGGAGAGAGGAGATGGAGAGAGAGAGAAGGGGTGGGAAGAGAGAGAAGGGGTGGGGAGAGAGGAGATGGAAAGAGAGAGAAGGGATGGAGAGAGAGAAGGAGAGAGAAGGAAGGGAAAGTAGGAGAAAGCTAGAGATATGAAGAGAGAGAAAGAGAGAGAGAGATGAGATGGGAGAAAAGACAGAGCGCCACAGAAAGAAAGAAAAGGAAAGAGAAAGTCAGAGGCATTGAGTGTGAGAGCGAGAGGGAGAGAGAAAGAATGAGAAAAAAGGAGAAAGCTATGATTCAGTGAATGGGACAGGGGTCATTAGAATGCAGGGTTGAGAAGAAACAGGGAGACGGGATGCAAGGCTGGGAGGGTGGTTGAGAGGAGACGGGGAGATAATGAAGGCAGAGGGACTAGAGAAATGATAGGGTATTAGAATGCAGGGTTGAGAAGAAACAGGGAGAAAGCGAGATAAGGAAGGTAGAAGGAGTAGAGAAATGATAGGGTATATCAATTCCCCCTGTTCCAACTTAACTCTTTCCAGACCTCATGCACACAAATTGGCTCCTGGAAAACTCAGGAGAGAAGTGTCTCTATTTTAAAGGTCAACAGTCATAATCATGTTTTTCATGAAATTGGATGATATTTGGATGAAACCAAATCAATGTATGATGACCAACGTATGAAAAATGACTGTTGCTTCTACATTGATAAAGTTCCTGGTCCCCTCGCCAATGTCAAACCCTTGGAAGACAGGAGGTGGGATTATTAAGGGATAGGGTGACATCACCCTAACTCTCATTTTATTAATACACCAATGCTAACATGATATTATCTTAGCTAATTTAAATAAGTACCGCCTTGTAACCATCATCGGCGAATGCATGTTTCCGGAGGGGCGTGGTTTATATAGCTAGATAGCTACTCTACTGGTGCCAAAATGTGAATGTAGGGTGTCAGCAATTAGTTTATACTCATTTACGGCAAAGATACTGTACTTATGTCTCCACTTTTATCTGTATCTGGTATTAACAAGTTACTGGCTAGCTAGGTCTTCAGGCAGCATGGAACAAAAGGCGGGGAAGGGTCTCTCAAAACTCTGATGCAGTTGTCATGTCAACACATCCATCAGTGCTGCTATGAACCACATCACAAGAGACACGAAAAACGGGAGATGGATAGAAAAAAATGCAATTTCAACGTTGTTTGAGTTGCTTTGTGTTTCACCAAATTTGCTTGAGATGATTTTACTGGAACACTGCTCACTGCATTCAAGTTTCTTGGCCATAGGATCTCCAAACAGCTGTCTGTCAATGCGAGCTCATGAATATATGCACCCCGCCCAGTCAGCATGTCTCTTCAAACTTTTTGGAAGTCAGCAATGAGCAAGTATTTTTTATTAGCATTTCTACCCCCCAAGTCTCACACTATATAAGCTGTTGGAAAAGTAGGCCATATAACATTTGACTATAGAAAATAAAGTGTATGAAAAAAATAGCAGAAATGATGTGCTAGCAGCAACTAAGCTTTTTGTTTTTCTTTTATGATTGGGTTGGAGGTCAGAGTTGGTGGGTTGGTGGTAAGAATTGCATCTGTGTTGGAAAATAGCTGGGCTAGATAGTGTCACTGTCACTGTCAACCCCTCTCTCTACTCAATATCTCTCTATATCTCTCTTTCAACAACCTCTCTCTCCCTCTAGTAGTCAGTCTCTGTCATCTCTCTGTCTTTCCTTTTGTCCTCCTGAACCCTAATCCTGACCTTTTGTTGACTTCCTGTTCCACTTCCTACTTCCGGTCCCTGTCAGACACCACTGTTGGTTGTTGTCCATGGTGCTGCGGGGAGTCAGGGTCACAGGTTGTGATGGGATACACTCTGAGCCATGAGCCCCCTATCTGTTTTGTTGACTTCCTGTTCCACTTCCTACTTCCGGTCCCTGTCAGACACCACTGTTGGTTGTTGTCCATGGTGCTGCGGGGAGTCAGGGTCACAGGTTGTGATGGGATACACTCTGAGCCATGAGCCCCCTATCTGTTTTGTTGACTTCCTGTTCCACTTCCTACTTCCGGTCCCTGTCAGACACCACTGTTGGTTGTTGTCCATGGTGCTGCGGGGAGTCAGGGTCACAGGTTGTGATGGGATACACTCTGAGCCATGAGCCCCCTATCTGTTTTGTTGACTTCCTGCGTCCAGCTCCTCCTTTCCTGTTCTGATCCTGGTATATCAGTATTGCTATAACTATAACATGTGATATGATTTGTGCTGTTTTTAACAGATCTGTGCTGCTAAAGGTTCACAATACCACTGTTGTATGATGAGTAGACTTGCTATCGCACGCATGTTAATCTTGTCCATCCACACCAGATACGATCATCACACACAGGTTAAAATATAAAAACCAACTGTGAAACAACTATATTCATTTGGGGGCATGTGAAACACACATGAAACATTCATGGACATTTAGCTAGCTTGCTATTGCTAGCTCATCTGTCCTGGGAGATTAACATTGGGTTGTTATTTTAGAAGTGGTGTGTATTCATGGATGCCAAGGGAAGTCAGGCTTCCCCAAATATACAAATATATATATACACTACCGGTCAAAAGTTTTAGAACACCAACTCATTCAAGGGTTTTTCTTTATTTTTACTATTTTCTACATTGCAGATAAATGAGTGAAGACATCAAAACTATGAAATAACACATATGGAATCATGTAGTAACCAAAAAAGTGTTAAAGAAACAAAGAAAAACCCTTGAATGAGTAGGTGTTCTAAAACTTTTGACCGGTGGTGTATATATATAATAATACTAATTTGTCTTTGGTCTCTATGTTTTCATAATTTTCCGTCAATTTGCAAGTGGCTGAATCTCACCAGAAAAATCATCCGAGCAAGGGAAACAGCACCCCTCTGTCTCAGTATATGTAGCCCATGTATCTGATGCTACCTGGACCAAAATAGTATGACATGTTTCTACTGTAGCATTTGGTTGATTGATGCCAACAAGCATTTGACCAGTTAAATTCTCCTCAAGGGGGGAAAATTTGGATTTGGCTCCACACCAATCAAATGACATCCTAAGCGAAATGTCATTTTCAGAAAAACGTGTGTTTCTGGTCTGCTTGTGTTGATGTCCTGCAGTAGCTAGCTTGCTACATCGGCCCTTTCCAAAGCCATGGAAGGAGATGGGGATTTGGACCTGTGGTTTTGACTTCATTCTCTGTACAGGCCAATGGTTATGACGGCGATTCTGATCTAACAGTAACATGTACTGAAACATGTCCTCCATCTATTGAAAAGTACAGAGGGGTATTCTAAGCACACTGGCAAATGTTGACCGGTGGCAACAAAGTAAAATGCCCGGAAAAGAAAGTTGCCACCTTCGTTCTCAACCGGTGTGTGACACTATCCCCCAAACATGAACAATTAGTCTGGGGTAGGCTGAAAGGAGAAGGGCCCTTTTCCATTGGCAGTCCTGTTATTGTAGAGCCCACAACGTACCGTGGAGAACAGAGGAGTTTGTTAGTGGGTCGTACTGTATGCCCACTCTGGGGTGACAAATGGATCCCCATTCATCTCCCAGATTTCCCAGTTACACTGAAGCACAATGCAAAACTGTCAGATGTACAGTCTACTCCTGTATAGCTTTAGAAGACCTGGAGTTAAACAACAGCTGCTGTGGACAATGTGATGATTAACAAGATGCCGCACAGAAAATCATTGGAACCACAACTGAACAGAACGCACATATGCTGATGGGTTGAAAGAAATGTGTCTGACTGATGTTGACACTGCCTCCTGTGAAGTATCAGATGAATGGAAAAACAAGATGGCAGACCTGGTTATGAAATATCACAGCATATTTTCCGGAGGGAAACTAGAATGTAGCGAAGCAAGAGACTTTGTGCATAGAATAAGACTGAACGATGAGAGGCCTTTCAGACTTCCTTACCAGAGTGCCACCATGTGACTTCCAAAAACTGAAACAAACCTTGAAGGAAATGGAAGAATGTGACTTCCTCGGGAAATCGAATAGTGAGTGGGCATACCCTCTTGTTCTTGTCTGGAAACCAAATGGTGAACTCAGAATCTGTACAGATTTCTGATGGCTCAATGCGAGACCTGAGAAGGATGCTTATCCCCTAATAAATCAAGACGATCCACTGCCGTCATTGGGGTAAACTGCCTTTTCAGCACAATGGATCTGACATCTGGATTTTACAATATTCCCATACAGGAAGAGGATCGTAAATACACAGTCATTACCACACCAGTTGGCCTTTTAGAATATAACAGAATGGCTCAGGGCCTCTGCAACAGCCCAGTTATGTTTGCAGGATGATGATGTCAATCTTTGGAGACCAGAACTATCTCTCCCTTTTGTGCTATCTAGATGATGGAACAGTTAGAGTAGACTCTCAAACAACAATTTGAAGCTTGCCCCAAATAAGTGGCACTTCCTTCTGCGTTTTATGAAATTCTTGGGCCATGTGACGTCTCAAAAAGGGATTCAGACTGACGAGGGGAAAGGGACGGCCATCAGTGAGATGACATCCTCATGGAGATGGATGGGAAAACCCCTGGACTGAAGAGGGTCCAGTCATTTCTCAGAATGATGAACTATTACTCCCACTTTATCAAAGGGTTTTCAGAAATCGCTAAGCCACTGTACTATTAAACAGCGGGACAGAAAACCATCCCACAGGCTGACACCTGAAGTTAAAAGCAGCTGTGATAAACACAGTAGTTTAAAGTGCTCGCCTTAGTAATGTGTCTTTAAGGTCTGTATGGGTTGATGGAATTCTACAGGGGTGAGTGTGACAAAGTGAAAATGTAGAGTTTCCATCAACCTCGCTCGCGCTGCGTGCAATGTAGATATCAAAGAACGCCGCAGTTCCCGGGTAGAGTAGTGGGTGAAACCATTCACTTCATGAAAAGGGGTGATAGTAATAAAGTTTGCTTTCATTATGTGTTGCTGAATTCATAAGAATATTTGCTGCCATTGTATTAAGGTTGGCAATACGAGAGGTCTTCAGACTTACAGCTTTTTGTATTATTTCCCTTGAAAGAACAACTAGTGGGTTCTCCCCTATTTGGAAAGTTGGTCTGCCTGCTCTTCAGTCTGAGAGAGATATTCTGACCGTCCTGTCAATGCCTGTCATCACTGTTTGATGTCTTTTACTGCAAATAAAAACCAAGTCAACCTGAAGTGAAGGTGTCCGTGTGCCTTTCTTCTGCGTGGCTATATGAAGTTGGTTACATGTACTGTATATATATTATATATATACTGTGTAGATTTCTTTACTGGACTGATGGCCTGCATCTGATAGTCAGCCTTCCCTCTGCTGAGAAAAGACTGTTCCAGCTAATAGCGAAACTCAAGTCGCACTGAATTATTTCTTCCTCATGCAACAAATTAATAATGACCAGAGAAAGTGGAATATTCCTCGATATTTAAAAAAACACACCAGCCGCTAACAATAACAACGCAAGTTTATCGGAACACTTTGCAATACTTATTCATTGCAGCTGCAGTGCTGGTGGCTTATAACGTTTATATGGTTTATAAAGGTGCTGAATAACAACTTAAACATGAACTTACACATAAAAACAGAAGCCTTTTACTGTATTCGTAATCTCACAGTATCAATTTTTCTCGGCATTTGAGGCTTCTTTTTACAATCTATGGACTGAGGAAACTGCAGACACAGTGATCTGAGCTATCTGATTGGCCAGAGTTAGACTTATAGGTGCACTTGATTTGCTCTCTGGGCCTGCCGGGTAGCCGGTGTTCTACCTTCAGACACATAAAATTATTCAAAATGGGAACAATATGCCTTCTTCTACATAAAATTATTAAAAATGGGAACAATATGCCACTATTGCTGCTGAATCAAGTGCACCTACTTCAAACAGAATGAAACAATTAAAAAAATAGGAATGCAAGGCTTTATCATAATTTTTTTACAGAAATGTTTGGAAATGTTTATTCGACTAACTTGGAGATGGACCAGCCGATCGCGATGGAAAGGTTGGTGACCACTGCGGGAGGCGAATAACCTCAGAATATTTTAGGACTACATTTAGGCTGCATACACAAAATAGTGATGTGACTGACAGAACGCAGTGTATTAAGGCCAGGCACTACATCCTAATACAGTCCAGTGGTGGCCTGCACAGCAACAGGGAGCCAGGGAGACATGCAGTTAACCAAATCCACTACTTTCATCTTGAAATAGAACTGTGACTTTATTCTTAAGATGTTTATTGCTGCTTTATTCTTAAAATGTTTCCACTTTATTCTCTAATTATTTTTATTTTTTAAACTACTATTGTGCAAAAAATATCAAATAAATCCAAGTACCACCAACCTTTGCAATTGATTTCCCTCTTTACTTGGCCCTAATACTACCCCATCGGTTTGTGTAGATTGTTGACAAAAAGAGACAATTACTGATTGAAACAATGATTGAATAACAGTTTTGGACGAGATGGGTCCCGTTATGTCTGATGGTTTTGATTGAAGATCTGATAACATTCCGTGTCAAAAATATTTAAAAAATAGAGAAAATCAGAAAGGGGGAACATACCTTTTCACTGCACTGTGTGTGTACATTTATTTTGCAATGCTCTCGCACACAACGTGGCCAGGGTAGTTTCTATGTAAGGCTTTAGCTCGGTAGGCTAATGCGCACACTTGATCCATTAGTCATGATTAGATTTGCACAATTCTGGACACTTCCAGATTCCCGGAATAAAAAAATAAATATACAGGAAATCTAGAATCGTACAACCAGGATTTTTTTGAAAACCTGGGTATTTTGGGAAAATGACTGGAATTTTGCAACCTTAGTCATGATTCATGCAGGAGACCAAACTTATATGAGTCACAAAAAAGTTTATGCTGATGCCTGGTGGAACAGAGAGCAGTGACAGAAGTGACTCCTGGTAACATTCTGTGACTTCCTCTCTCCCAGGTTGTCATCGTGTAACATGTTGTTAGGTTCTCATTTTTCAGGGTAAATAACTCACGGACACTAGAGAAGCTTAACCAAGTTGAATTCTTCCCAAAGGGTCCTTACAGCTGTAATTCAGCCAAAAACATGTCCCCACCATCACAAGTATATATACTCCACTTTAGACACCCCTCCTTCTCTCTAACCCTTACATCTTATGGTTCCACAGGAAGAGAGTAACAGGATAATAAACCATTATTTCTCCCATCAGGGCATCTGACCTGACCTCCTGACCTCCTGACCTCAATCCCTCCTTCGTCTAATCCACAGATGTCCTCTCGCATCACCTATCGCACTCCCGTGACTCTCTCCTGTCCACCCAGCACATTCCACAGCCACTCTGTCTTTCTACAGATCTCACTCCTTTATGTACTATGCCTCTGTTCTATCATGTCTTTAATATCTCAATGTTCAAAGTTAACCCTGAATCCGACAATGTTAAATTGTCTCCCTGTAATGTTCAATGGGAGAATCTCAATTTGTTTTGCTCTCCTCCGTCCTCTCCTCTCCACTTTGAAACAGGTCAAAAGGTAATCGAGGAGCAGAGGCGAGAAGAGGAAACGTGGCGCTTGCATGAAATGAGACCCTCCTTCTCCATCAGGCAAAGGATGTTCAAAGGGGTGGAATCCCACAATAAATGTGTGAAGTGATAAAAAATGAATTTAGCAAGATATTTTAATGCTAAAAGGATAAGATGCGTGTCATTTTAAAATGTGTGCATGCTTTTCTCCTTCAAGAAAACAACAGCTGATTCAAAGAGGGTGTGGCGGATATAACGACCGTGGACACCGCGAGGATAACCTTGTGCATCCTCTGCCGAAGTAGATAATCGAGGAGGGGAGCAGACTCCTTTGTTTGCCTACTAAGAATTGACACTCTGCTTGACCACTCAACCACTTATCACTTTCTGGGTCACGGAGGAGAGGAGGACTGAGGAGTCAAGGAGAGGACAAACTTCTCCCCAATTGAGAATCTCCCCATGACTTCCTACTTTTTGTGATGTAACATGTCAAAGTGTCCCCCCTGTTATATCCTGTGTCTTCCTCTCTATTAGGTCTCCTTCTTCCTGTTTATCGTGTTTGTGGTGTAAGATGTTAAAGTGTCCCCCTGTAATATCCTACGTCATCCTCTCTCCCAGATCTCATTCTTCCTGTTCACACTGTTTGTGGTGTAACATGTTAAAGTGTCCCCCTGTAATATCCTGTGTCTTCCTTTCTCCCAGGTCTCCTTCTTCCTGTTCATAGTGTTTGTGGTTTACACCATGCTGCCGTTCTCCATGAGAGGAGCAGTCATAGCCAGCATCATCACATGTTTATCACACACAATCACACTCAGTGTGTGTCTGGCGTCTACTGCAGAGGCCTTTGAACCACTGGTGTGGCAGGTAAGAGAACACACACACACACCTTTGTTAAACACATACACACATGCACGAATGCAAAGTGATGGATGAGTACACATACACACACACACACACACACACACACACACACACACACACACACACACACACACACACACACACACACACACACACACACCATGTATCTGATGCTGTCTGGCCAAAAATAGTATGACATGCCAGCATCAGATACATGGGCTACACATACAGTACATGCCCTACACATACAGTACATGCCCACTGCCTCTGCCGTGACAACAATAGCAGTATTATCAGCAGCATTCTTTTACTAAAGAAATGCTTATTATATCCCCCTAGAGTCTATGGGCCCAGGGCTGGGTGTCTACTAAGCTATCATATGGAATTGTTTTAACATGGTCAGAGGATCATGTAGCTATTTGATTTAGAATTGTAGGACCCTTGTAGAAATCCCCACAAAATATATAAAAAAATATTTGATGAAACACTGAATTTTTGCCTTACTGCTATTAGCCCATAGAAACGCATTGAATAACCAATTCACACATGGAAAACCAGATAGTCAAACATTTTATCAAAAGGAAGTCATTTTTAAAGTGTCTGTTCTGTATCTGAGATATAAGAAAGCTCAGGATTTATTTTATTATTTACTGTGGAATTAGCTGTATACCTTTTTTACATGGAAATGCCCTATTCACTTCCATACATTTTTTGGCCCATGTACCGGTTTACATTCAGACGAGTCCCGTGACACTTGTGGGGGTCATAGAGCAAAACAGAAAAACACCATCGTGGGCGTGAGAGTCTCATCTTTCCATTCAAATTAGTATGTCGCCCAAACCGCTCGGACGCTATAGGCGTTTTCGTGAGAAGACCGATGTCTCCTGGTCTGACAAACACGCCATAGCTCGACCACCTTTCACCTCAGATGGAATTGAGACGCAGACCATGCAAAAAAGATATCTCTAGCTTAAACAGACGGATTTTGATGGGGATTTTAAAATTATTATTATTATTTATTATGTCTCAAGGGGCACATGGGGGCCCTCAAATGGAGAAATTATTGTATTATTATTTATTTATTATATATGTATATTTGTGTATTTACTTTTTATGCACAGCTCATGAGGCCCCTTGATGATGTGAGGCCTGAGGCAATTGCCTCTTCTGCCTAATGGTAAGTCAGTTTGAGCTGCGGATGATGACTCATACCTTTACAGAGTGCCCTCGAACAGAGCTGGAATAGCTGAGTGTGTGTGTGACTCATTGAGACCCATTCTATCCAGCACATTGGCATTTATTGAGATGACTCATGTACTGGAGGCAGCTCTGCAGATTGGTCTTTAGCTGGAACAGCCGTAAAGTCATCAAATCTGATTTGAAACCTATCCCTAACCTTAACCACACTGCTAACCCTAACCTTTAATTAAGACCAAAAAGCTCCTTTTTATGAGCCTATCAGCTTTGCCTGGCCTACCTAGCAGAAACCACTCAGTTTTGACTCAGGGCAAGACTCTTGACAAGAAACGTAAAACTGCTTCTATCCAGGGTCTCTCTCTCTTTTTTCTCTCTCTCTCTCTCTCTCTCTCTCTCTCTCTCTCTCCCTCTCTCCCTGTCTCGCTCGCTTTCTCTCTCTCTCTCTCTCTTCTCTCTCTCTCTCTCTCTCTCTTCTCTTCTCTTCTCTTCTCTTCTCTTCTCTTTACTTCTCTTCTCTTCTCCTCTCTCTCTCTCTCTCTCTCTCTCTCTCTCTCTCTCTCTCTCTCTCTCTCTCTCTGTCTCCCTCTACTATGTGTGTCCTCAGTACACTCTTCATTACCAGAGTAGAGCTCTCAGTCTAAATGAACTGTCCTATAAAGACTGACTGGGGCCGGGGCTAGAGGCTGAGCCTCTGTCCCAAATAGCATCATATTCTCTATGGGCCCTGGTCAAAAGTAATGCACAACATAGGGGATAGCCTGCCTTCTGGGATGCAGCCTTTGAATAAATTAACTGATCACAATAACCTGCTCTACAGAAGCTAGCTAGGTCAGTGGAGCTACAGCAGGCCTTAGTGGTCATTATGTCTGTGCTGCTGGTCAATGCTAACAATATTAGTGCCTACGCAGAAATAAAAGGCTAGGATGTTGCTCACAAAGTCTGTCACATATCTGTGCGTGCAGGCAGGCAGGCAAGTGCACATGCAAACACAGGTACACACACACACAGCCACAGCCAGTCTCAATCCCTCTCAGGTAAACAAACGTGTATGTGTTTGTCTGTGCGTGCGTGCGTGTGAGCAGGTACATGCCTGCCAAGCGTGTGACAGACTTTGAAGGGTGGATGTTTGTGTGCCTGCATACACACACATACACACACACACACACACACACACATACACACACACACACACACACACACATACACCATGGTTTACTGGAAAAACCCTTTCGAGGTCTCTGTAAATAAAGGTAAATGTAATAAACATACTTATTGCCTGGTCTTCTAAAGACCTGTGTCTATTTATTTACAGGGCTTTGATGAGCCTGATGTTGACCTAGTGGGGAACTAAATGAACAAGATGTGTGTACTAGGGCAGGTTTATAGGGCAATAATGTGTTATTGAGTTGTATAGATGGACATTGAGTGATTAGAATATAGGAGACTGCATCTGCGCTGGCGTCAGACACTAACCTTATCTTTAGGAGTCTCATCTTCGTGTGTGTTAGAGAGAGGGAGGAGATGAGAGAGAGAGATTTGTATTTCTCTTGATTGAGTCATTCACAGGTGACTCTTTCAGGATTTGATTCAAGTCTCCAATAGCTTCTGTGTTCTTCTACACCCCTGCTTTTCCACCAGCTGACCATTGTGACGTTTCATCCTCTCTGTATGAGGCCCAGTTAGGGGGTCTCTCTGATGTGTGATGCCACTGGGATTGCCAGAGGTGAGACCAAGTCACTAATAACATTCAAGTCACAAGCTAGTTTCAAGTCTTAATGTCTGAGTATCATGTCGACTCAGATGCATTCTAAGAGAAAGTTGAGTCGAGTCTCGAGTCGAGGTTAAAAAAATCTATACATGTCTTGTTCAACTACAAATTGTGACCGTGGGACTATAAGGTTCTCTCTGACATTTTAGTCAGAAATGAGTTAGTCACATATAACATATGTCTGTGGAGATTTCTGAAAAAGTACATTTTATGTCAAAACTAGAAAGTTCTATCTGCATAAATCCATTTGAGCTTGGCGCTTCAAGCTAAAATATGCAATCCAATCACAAGCCTGCACATATACGGATGGACCTATCTTTACCATGTCCCTCTAAGTATGGTCTAGCTAGTCTAGCCAGCAATAATGGCCCGCAAGCAAAAAAACAACAACGTCAGAAATCTTCAAGTAAATTATGTTGTCGCATCGTTTTTCAGTGATGACAGTAATTTGTCTGACGATCATAATACATTTCTTAATGTATTTGATGATGTGTTCTGACTATCTTGGTAAAATAGCATGTAAATCTTAGTGGGGCAAACACATTTTTCTGGATGGATGCATGCCAGCAAAGCCACTATACAACTAAGCACTAAACATTACAAATGATGTGGGTGAGACACATGGGCTACTAACAGCTTACAACACAACATACACTTAGTATTACTTTCTTATTTACAGTATATATATATATATCTCTGTTGCATATTGTATGATTTATGCAGCAGCATACAAGACATGTTTGGACTCACTTTGTTGTGCTGTAATCACTTGAACAGAAAGGTGACGCGGCGGTCCTTCTTGTGGGCTCCAGAAAGAGGCCCGAAATCCCAACTTAGAATTCAGAAATTATTCAGAAACTATTTTCCGTATTTTCCCAGTCAGACCTAGTTTTATCCGAGTTCCCAGTTGTCTTGAACTCACTGAAGTCTGAGATTTTCCAGTTCTGAGTTTCCTGTTGTTTTGAAAGTGGCAGAAGTCATGCTAGATTGATAGCATGGCCAATGTATTCAAACATTACCCCCTTTTTTGTGATATCCAATTAGTAGTTACGATCTTGTCTCATCGCTCCAACTCCCCTACGGACTTGCCAAAATTTGAGAGCCAAGCCGCACTGCTTCTTGCTCACTTAACCAGGAAGCCAGCCGCACCAATGTCTCAGAGGTAACACTGTCAAACTGACAACCGGAGTCAGCTTGCAGATGTCCGGCCCAACACAAGGAGTCGCTAGAGCCCAATAAGACAAGGGCATCCCGGACGGCTGAACCCTCCCCGAACCCGGACGACGCTGTGTCAATTGTCTAGCTTACTAGCTAAGATTTTGAAAGTGTGATGTTGACATGATCAGTCCAATCAAAGCTACTGTACATATAACATAATTTGACATCATTTTATCTGTGGCCAATGACCTTGAGCCTTCTTGGATGGGCACTTCTAATGTAAGTTCACGGCAGCACCCAAGGGGCTTGAATTTTCTAGCTCTACCCGTAGATTTTGCGGCGACGTAGTGTCCCCATGAGTGACAGAACACTGAGCCAATCACAGCGCAGCTAGGGAACATTACCAACCCCTACGCTCTGTGTTTTCCGCTGGCTGCCCCACCACCACAGAAAACACTGATCTAGGCTGAAACACCTGCATTTTGGAGCTGCTCTACTTAAGAAAGCAAAAAAGAGACCATGTTTGTATGCGGCTATTAACTCAATGATGATTTATTTTTGACATTGTTTGCAAATGGATATGTGAAGCATATTAATGCTAAAATAACATGCAAAACAGGAAACAATTTTAAAAAACAGCCCTGAATGACTCGTCGCCACTGGTCTTCTTAAAAACTGAACATGTCTAACTCAGAAGAGTCAGCTGGAACCTTATAACTGAACCCAGATTGACATGTCTGAACCATAAGGTTCTATCTGAGATTGCACACCCCTACAAAAACTGATGTATAAATGTCACAGGACTTTGAAACTCTGTACTTTAGATACCTTTAAGGTGAGGACCTTCATGGTTATGAAAGAAGATTCACTACCAAAAAGTTCTGAAATCTGGGATGTGAAAACGTTGATGCTAAATATCTCAGAACTATGCTTTGCGCAGATAGAACCTTATTGTCCCAAAGTCACGAAATGTCTGTCTATTTATTGAGGCTACCAGAGAGCCCTTTTCATATTTTTTTCTACAGAACATTTATATTATATAATAATTACTTTTAAAAACAAATTCAAAATGCAAGCATCATAAGTAAATGATACATTCCAAGCAATTTTGGCATACCAAAAGACCACTAAACCCATGCTAGTAATTGTTGATTGACGCCCCATTGCTGGTGAGCTCGCAAAGTAAACAGATAATATTCTTAATCAAGTTTTGGAGCTGCATATTTATTTATGGCAATCTTCTATCCCTACAATTTCACGGTGGTGCTGCACCCGATCTTATAGCTGTACATCAAATCCTCGCTCTATTCGCTTAACGTTTTGACCCGCGACCCCCCTAAAAGGAGTGGTTGAAAGCTTGAGACCACAGCGCCCGACATGCACGCAGGGCGAAAAAGTGCGCACAGGATGAAATGAAAAAGAACGCACAATCGCTGCGCAAAGGTGTCTGTCATTACAGCCATAAAGGGTGATGCATTTTCAAAACGCAAGATACATAAATAAACTGCGTTTCACACCTGCGTTTTGAGCTTAAAGTCATTAATGTTAGTAGTCAATGTCAACTAGGGATATCATGTCACACTGTCACTTCTCTGGAGTCCAGACCTAGTAGGATCACACGGCCTACCTCTGTGCAACGGGGGTTGCAGGATCGGAAGGAAAGCATGATCTGTCTGTAGCCTTTTTCTTCCTCACAAATATCGTAATTAGTTCGCCAGAAAATGTTACATCTTCATCCCATAGCTACGTATTGAAGGCAGTGTGACGTTACAGCTATCACTGAAGTATATCATTTTATATATATATATATATATATATATATATCATTATAACCCACCCAAACTAGGCCTATCTGAAATATGATCAATGAAATCACCAGGTAGCCTATTGTTCTGGCAAAGATGCGTCCATAGCAGGTTGCTAAACCTTATTTATATGGATAATATTAACGTAGGTAGGCAGGATACTGTGCTAAACCGGATATAATAAAACAAGCTATTTCTTGTCACTAAACTGGATATGTGAGCCCGCCTTTTTATTGGTTCTGAAACAGATGTTTTTTTAGACTAAATGTGGTGCATTGCCGTAGGCCTATCTGTAGGTAACCAGATCGAATAAGCAAAGCGACTGTTGATTGGCAGTTTTCTGGTCCAATCAGAGGGCCGAGTGTGAGTTTCACGAGACGATCTTCTTTTTTTGAAAGGAGAGGGGAGGGTAGGACTGGGAGAACGTGCTACACTGTCTCTGGATGTGTGGAGAATAGCCTAATCCGCTTCGACTATGTGCCACAAAATGAGTGCCAAAACCTTACAAATCCTGGCCACATAATTTTAAGTAATCAGTCTCAAGTCAAAGTCGAGTCCCGAGTCTTGAGGCTCCAAGTCGACACCAAGTCATAAGTTATTGAATTTTCAATCAAGTCCAGTCTCAAGTCATCAAATGTCAAGTCATGTGACTCAAGTCCACATCTAAGGTGACTGCATGCACAGCGGATGCGATGGAATGCTATTGGTTGACTGGTAAAATATACCAGTCTGTGTGTAATATTTATTTTCTAGGAGGACTAATTGTATTGTATTCTCTTTTCTTTTATTATTCATTCTCCTGTCCCGTCCTCCCCTCCTCTACCCTATACCCTATACCCTTTCCTTTCCTTGATCAGATCCTGGCTAACATCATTATCTTTACGTGTGGTAACCTGGTTGGAGCGTACCATAAGCACCTGATGGACCTGGCCCTCAGACAGACCTACCAGGACACCTGCAACTGCATCAAGTCCCCCATCAAACTGGAGTTTGAGAAACACCAGCAGGTAGGCCTGCTAGACACAGACAGTATAGACAACATCCCTACACTCTTAGAAAAACTTCTATCTAGAACCTAAAAGGGTTATTTGGCTGTCCCCATAGGAGAACCCTTTGAAGAACCCTGTTTGATTCCAGTTAGAAACCTTTTGGTTCCAAGTAGAACCGTTTTGGGTTCCATTTAGAAGTCTTTCCGCAGAGGGTTCTAAATGTAACCAAAAATGGTTTAACCTGGAACCAAAAAGGGTTCTCCTATGGGGACAGACGAAGAACCCTTTTGGAACCCTTTTTTCTAAGAATGTACACACACATGCATGCACACAGACAGCGTATAAAGCATATGAAGTATTTTGTGTGTGTGTGTGTGTGTGTGTGTGTGTGTGTGTGTGTGTGTGTGTGTGTGTGTGTGTGTGTGTGTGTGTGTGTGTGTGTGTGTATGGGCGTCTTGGGGGATGTGACTCATAAATGGGGCTCAGTAAAGAGTAGAAAGTAGAGAGGGCCATTATATCCTTCACAAACCACAGGCTAATTTTCCTAAAAACACAGAGGCAAATTAACACACATACACTTGCATGCACGTACAAACACACACACACACATACATACACACATACACAAACTCTGAACCCATTTCCTAAAACACAGCAGCAAATTAACTCCAGAATAGGTTTGGGGACTGGATGGGGAACTGGATGGGATTGGTGTCTAAAAATAGACTTTGCTTGTTAACCTCCACTGTCTTCCCTCACTCCCTCCCTCGCTCTCCTCTCCCTCCATACAACTCTGAATTGAAAAAATTGTTGATCTATTTTGTTTAGGAAATTATGTTTGTGTTTTTTACAAAAACAAAAATCACCCCAAAATCATAATCTCCTCACATTGAAATCCAGTCATTACTACATAGATATTAATGTCACCTTAATGTCACTGCATTAAGGCATTTTAACACATTGCTGACTCTTACCTACCACCACATCCTCTGTTACTCTTAGAAGCTGGAACTAGAGTAAGTACATGATTTGTAGTTTATACATCACTTAAAATGACCCGTTGAACTAGTGTCCTAAAGGGCAGGCCAGGGTTGAGAAAACGATTATTGGCGTAAGTAAATGGAGACTTATAATCATGTTCATGACAGTAGAAACTGGAGGAAATGTATTGATTAAATGAGATAAAATGATATGCGTTCCTAGAGTTGAGCAGGTACCACATCTAAATGTTTGCTTCCCTTCTCAGACTGCTGCTGGAGAGATAATTGACCACGTTGTGATGAGTGCTAGTCAGTCTGATTTATACTCCCTGCAATCAAGGCCTACTGCAATCAATGCAACCACACACACACACACGCACACACGCACACATGCACACACACACACACTCACGCACACACACACACACAGACAAGGTTAATTGCAGACTGTGAGTCCGGTACATTTCCTGCCATTTAAAAGAGACTAAACACAGTGAATCAGAGGAGGCTGGTGAGAGGAGCTATAGGAGGACAGGCTCATTATAATGTCTGGAAAGGAAAAAATGGAACGGAGTCAAACATCTGGAAACCACATTTTTGACTCCGTTCCATTTCTTTAATTCCAGACATTAGCCCATCCTCCTATAGCTCCTCTCACCAGCCTCCTCTGCAGGACATATGTTTTAGTAACCTTCCATTAGTATTACTGTTATTACCCATCGAAAGGCCTGGTCCTGATACTGAATTATGCATTCATAAATATCAGTCTGTGTGTGTGTATGTGTATGTTTTGTGTGTGTATGCGTACCTACAGCAGTTCATTTGGACTTCACAGGACTTATCCTCTCTCTCACAACAGGAAAGGTTACTGTTGTCCCTGCTCCCGGCCCATATCGCCCGTGTGATGAAGGCAGAGATCATTCAGAGGTTACAGGGACCAAGGGACAGGGACTTCGGCCGGGCAGAGGGAACCAACAACTTTCACAACCTCTATGTCCAACGACACACCAACGTTAGGTAAACATCTGCCTCTACTCTACTCTACTCTACTCTACTCTACTCTACTCTACTCTACTCTACTCTCTGCTCTACTCTACTCTACTCTACTCTGCTCTGCTCTGCACTACACTACTCTACTCTACTCTACTCTGCTCTGCTCTGCTCTGCACTACACTACTCTACTCTACTCTACTCTACTCTGCTCTACTCTGCTCTGCACTACTCTACTCTACTCTACTCTACTCTACTCTACTCTACTCTACTCTACTCTACTCTATCTACTCTACTCTGCTCTGCTCTGCTCTGCTCTACTCTACTCTACTCTACTCTACTCTACTCTACTCTACTCTATCTACTCTACTCTATCTACTCTACTCTGCTCTGCTCTGCTCTACTCTACTCTACTCTACTCTACTCTGCTCTGCTCTGCTCTGCACTACACTACTCTCCTCTCCATCCTAGATAGGTCATCTATGCTGTGTCCTGTTTGTGTTATTTGTGTTCCTTAGTGTTCTGTAGTGATACTGATATGCTCAGTTAACCCAGGCTCCAGTCTACTGGATTCTATTGGTGATTACTGTTGAAATAGAGAGTCAAGTAGATCATATATACATACAGTCAATGATCTCCTTCTGCAGATTGAAAGACAAGGAGCTCCACTGAACTCCAATCTGTAGTCATAAGGCCAGTCAAATCATCGTCTATGTATTGAAACTCTATTGGGTGTTGTTAGTAATGCCTTTTCCATCATGGTGGTAGAACTGAGAGGAATGTAGCAATGTCCTCAGTTTGGAGTGGGTCTCACAAGTTTGTCTGCATGCAAAATCATCTGTCTGTGTGCGTAGAGCTCAGAAGTAGTTTACCATTGACCTCTATGATTATAGCTAATGGGGTTTCAAGGACTGAGATTCTCCCAGGCAGTTGGGAATGACTGCACCAAAGATGGTTGCTGTCCAACGTCATGTGGTGCTGAAAGGCAGCTCTTATTCAGATTCTGACTGCATAACTGTCACTGTCCTTGGTGCTGAAATCTCAGATTAGAGGAGAAAAGAAAAGACTGCTGGGCCTTTTACTGAATGGGTATTCCTCTGTCACTTCTCTCTCTCTCTGTAGTATTCTGCACAGCATAAGAAAAGAAAGAGAAGAGGAAAGTAGAAGACACTTGTTTTTTACTTTGTTTTAAGCCCTTTGAATCTCTTCCCTTTCTCTCTCTCTCTCTCTCTCTCTCTCTCTCTCTCTCTCTCTCTCACTATCTCTCTGTTTCTCTCTCTCTGTTTGTTTCAGCATTCTGTACGCAGACATAGTCGGGTTCACTAAACTGGCTGGTGACTGCTCACCCGGAGAACTGGTGCACATGCTGAATGAATTGTTCGGCAAGTTTGACCAGATCGCCAAGGTAATGTTACACACACACAGAGGGATGACACACACACGGATGTACACATGCTAGCACACACACACATACACACACACATGGACACACTCACACAGACAAACTAGCACACTATACCACATTAAGGTAGTTGTGCGTAATATCCGTGGGAAGTTTTCTCTCTTGCTGATCTGTCTGCTGTGTTTTCTCGGATGGAGTGTTAGCTGTTGATTCATGTCAGTACAGCTACAGGCCAACACACACACACACACACGCACGCACACGCACACGCACACACACGCACACACATGCACACACACGCACACACACACACACACACACACACACACTGCCTAGTGCCCCAGCAATTTGTTTGTTATATAATAGACAGAGGAGTTTGGATGTTTGGGCATTGCTGTAAGCAGCCTCACATCTAGTGGGAGTGTGCTTTGGTCATCGTTGTGTGTGTGAGAGGGCATTAGCACATCTGTGTAGGTGTATGTGTTCACTAGGGATGCACAGTAATGTAGTTCCACAAGCTATGCAAAGTTCCTACAAAGTTGATGAAAAGTAGATTTTTGAATATGGTGGTTTATGGCTATTTGCATAATCTGTAAACCCCAGGTCATATTTAGATTTTCTTTGGATTTCTTATATTTTATTTAGACAAAGTACGTTTTTTATTCTGATTCTGAAATTCACTTTTTCTCTCTCTCTCTTTCCCTCCCTAGCTCTGTGCATCTGTTGCCCCCTCTCCCTATTCCTCTCCCTACTAACTCATGTCTCTCTCTCCCTCTCACCTACTCTCTCGCTCTCTTCTTTTCTCTCTCTCTCCCTCTCTCTCTCTCTCTCTCTTTCTCTCTCGCTCTCTCTCTCTTTCTCACTCGCTCCCGCTCCTCTCTCCAGGAAAATGAGTGTATGCGTATAAAGATCCTGGGTGATTGTTATTACTGTGTATCAGGCCTGCCAGAGTCTCTACCACACCATGCAGGCAACTGTGTCAAGATGGGACTGGACATGTGTGAGGCCATCAAGTAAAACACCAGCTCTCTGCTTTCACACATGCACATTTAACACACACAAACAGACATACAACACACACACATAAACGTACATACAGTTGAAGTCGTAAGTTTACATACACCTCAGCCAAATACATTTCAACTCAGTTTTTCACAATTCCTGACGTGTAATCCAAGTAAAAAATTCCCTGTCTTAGGTCAGTTAGGATCACCACTTTATTTTAAGAATGTGAAATGTCAGAATAACGTTTCGGGTAGACTTCCACAAGCTTCCCACAATAAGTTGGGTGAAATTTGGCACATTCCTCCTGACAGATCTGGTGTAACTGAGACAGGTATGTAGGCATCTTTGCTCACACATGCTTTTTCAGTTCTGCCCACAAATTTTCTATGGGATTGAGGTCAGGGCTTTGTGATGGCCACTCCAATACCTTGACTTTGTTGTCCTTCAGCCATTTTGCAGCAACTTTGGAAGTATGCTTGGGGTCATTGTCCATTTGGAAGACCCATTTGCGACCAAGTTTTAACTTCCTGACTGATGTCTTGAGATGTTGCTTCAATATATCCAACTAATTGTCCAGTCCCTCATGATGCCATCTATTTTGTGAAGTGCACCAGTCCCTCCTGCAGCAAAGCACCCCCACAACATGATGCTGCCACCCCTGTGCTTCACGGTTGGGATGGTGTTCTTCGGCTAGCAAGCCTCCCCTTTATCCTCCAAACATAACGATGGTCATTATGGCTAAACAGTTCTATTTTTGTTTTATCAGACCAGAGAACATTTCTCAAAAAAGTACAATCTTTGTCCCCATGTGCCGTTGCAAACCGTAGTCTGGCTTTTTTTATGGCGGTTTTGGAGCAGTGGCTTCTTCCTTGCTGAGTGGCCTTTCAGGTTATGGCGATATAGGACTCATTTTACTGTGGATATAGATACTTTTGTACCTGTTTCCTCCAGCATCTTCACTAGGTCCTTGGCTGTTGTTCTGGGATTGATTCACACTTTTCCCACCAAAGTACGTTCATCTCTAGGAGACAGAACACGTCTCCTTCCTGAGCGGTATGACGGCTGCGTGGTCCCATGGTGTTTATACTTGCGTACTATTGTTTGTACAGATGAACGTGGTACCTTCAGGCATTTGGAAATTGCTCCCAAGGATGAACCAGACGTGTGGAGGTCTACAATTATTTTTCTGAGGTCTTGGCTGATTTCTTTTGATTTTTCCAAGCAAAGAGGCATTGAGTTTGAAGTTAGGCCTTGAAATACATCCACAGGTACACCTCCAATTGACTCAAATGATGTCAATTAGCCTATCATAAGCTTCTAAAGCCATGACATCATTTTCTGGAAGTTTCCAAGCTGTTTAAAGGCACAGTCAACTTAGTGTATGTGAACTTCTGACCCACTGGAATTATGATACAGTGAATTATAAATTAAATTATCGGACTGTAAACAATTGTTAAAAACATTACTTGTGTCATGCACAAAGTAGATGTCCTAACCGACTTGCCAAAACTATAGTTTGTTAACAAGAAATATGTGGAGTGGTTGAAAAACGAGTTTTAATGACTTCAACCTAAGTGTATGTAAACTTCCGACTTCAACTGTATGCACTAGCAGACACACGCACACACACACACACATGCACGAACACATGCACACACAAACACAGGCATGTAGTCCTGTACAAACACACACACACACATGCACGAGCACATGCACACACAAACACAGGCATGTAGTCATGTACATACACACACACACACTCATACACAGGCACATAGACACGTACAAACACACACGCTCACACACAAGCCTCTATCCCAGCCAGACTGGGTCTCAGCTGTGTGTGAGCTGTAGTGCAAATACAATGTGAAATAGTGATGATAAACTAATCCTCTCCAGTGCGCCAGCGGGCTAAACACACACACACACACGCGCACACACGCGCACACACACACACACACACACACACACACACACACACACACACACACACACACACACACACACTACGCATTCACTCAGACAACCTTTGTCCTGAGACACACACCCAAAATCAGAATATTTTTCACCCCATAGAAAAAGCAGAGGTTCATTTGAGGTTATACATTTTTACCTTAGGAAGGTGCGGGATGCTACTGGGGTTGACATCAATATGCGAGTCGGGGTGCATTCTGGGAACGTGCTGTGTGGCGTCATCGGCCTCCAGAAGTGGCAATACGATGTCTGGTCGCATGATGTCACTCTAGCCAATCACATGGAGGCAGGGGGCGTGCCAGGGTGAGATCAACCAATAGGTTGTTTCTTAAAATATTTCCCAAGAGATATTTGCATTCACAAACCATTTGGCTTATGTTAATTAATCACCCTCCACCTCTTCCTCTCTCTTCCTTCCTCCCTCTCTCCACCTCTTCCCTCTCTCTTCTCTCCTCCCCCAGGCGTGTCCATATCTCCTCAGTAACATTGGAGCATCTGAAGGGCTCCTATAAGGTGGAACCAGGGGAGGGACAAAGTAGAGACTTTTACCTAAAGGAACACGAAGTCATCACCTACCTGGTCATCAACCCCAAGGTGAGACATGAGAATGTGGTCCAAAGGTGGTCCAAACACAACCACAGATATAACATACTCTAAAAACTCACGTTTATAAACTACCGATTTATTGGGTATATGCTACTGTTTATAATACATAAAAACTGCATGAAGCTGTTTGCTTGATTTGAGAAATAGATCTTAGAGAAGATAAAAAGGGGGGCGGGAGTTATACTGCTCTCCATTTTGATTGGTTCACCAGGCTGAGAGGCGGAGCCCCCACCTGTGTACACGTTCTCGTTCTACATTGGACGGAGGGAAGATGAGAGCTTCGGTCAGAATGACTCGATACCTGGAGTCGTGGGGGGCGGCAAAACCCTTTGCTAACCTGCACCACAGAGACAGCATGACTACTGACAATGGCAAGATTAACACTACTGTGAGTAAACACACACACACACACACACACACACACATACACACATACACAAACACATTGATACACACTCGTGTCCAGGCTCACCTTCTGCGATTGTGTGTTTCAGGATGTTCCAATGGGCCAGTATCACTACCAGAGAAGAGAGAGGTGAGACTTTACCCCTACAGATCAGTCATCTTTACTTTACACCAGACTTTACCCCTACAGATCAGTCATCTTTACTTTACACCAGACCACCAGACTTTACCCCTACAGATCAGTCACCTTTACTTTACACCAGACCACCAGACTTTACCCCTACAGATCAGTCATCTTTACTCTACACCAGACCACCAGCCTTTACCCCTACAGATCAGTCATCTTTACTTTACACCAGACCACCAGACTTTACCCCTACAGATCAGTCATCTTTACTCTACACCAGACCACCAGACTTTACCCCTACAGATCAGTCATCTTTACTTTACACCAGACCACCAGACTTTACCCCTACAGATCAGTCATCTTTACTTTACACCAGACCACCAGACTTTACCCCTACAGATCAGTCATCTTTACTTTACACCAGACCACCAGACTTTACCCCTACAGATCAGTCATCTTTACTTTACACCAGACCACCAGACTTTACCCCTACAGATCAGTCATCTTTACTTTACACCAGACCACCAGACTTTACCCCTACAGATCAGTCATCTTTACTCTATACCAGACCACCAGACTTTACCCCTACAGATCAGTCATCTTTACTTTACACCAGACCACCAGACTTTACCCCTACAGATCAGTCATCTTTACTTTACACCAGACCACCAGACTTTACCCCTACAGATCAGTCATCTTTACTTTACACCAGACCACCAGACCCCTACAGATCAGTCATCTTTACTTTACAGACCTTACCCCTACAGATCAGTCATCTTTACTTTACACCAGACCACCAGACTTTACCCCTACAGATCAGTCATCTTTACTCTACACCAGACCACCAGACTTTACCCCTACAGATCAGTCATCTTTACTTTACACCAGACCACCAGACTTTACCCCTACAGATCAGTCATCTTTACTCTACACCAGACCACCAGACTTTACCCCTACAGATCAGTCATCTTTACTTTACACCAGACCACCAGACTTTACCCCTACAGATCAGTCATCTTTACTTTACACCAGACCACCAGACTTTACCCCTACAGATCAGTCATCTTTACTCTACCAGACCACCAGACCTTACCCCTACAGATCAGTCATCTTTACTCTACACCAGACCACCAGACTTTACCCCTACAGATCAGTCATCTTTACTCTACCAGACCACCAGACTTTACCCCTACAGACCAGTCATCTTTACTTTACACCAGACCACCAGACTTTACCCCTACAGATCAGTCATCTTTACTTTACACCAGACCACCAGACTTTACCCCTACAGATCAGTCATCTTTACTCTACACCAGACCACCAGACTTTACCCCTACAGATCAGTCATCTTTACTCTACACCAGACCACCAGACTTTACCCCTACAGATCAGTCATCTTTACTTTACACCAGACCACCAGACTTACCCCTACAGATCAGTCATCTTTACTTTACACCAGACCACCAGACTTTACCCCTACAGATCTGTCATCTTTACTTTACACCAGACCACCAGACTTTACCCCTACAGATCAGTCATCTTTACTCTATACCAGACCACCAGACTTTACCCCTACAGATCAGTCATCTTTACTCTACACCAGACCACCAGACTTTACCCCTACAGATCAGTCATCTTTACTTTACACCAGACCTTACCCCTACAGATCAGTCATCTTTACTCTACACCAGACCACCAGACTTTACCCCTACAGATCAGTCATCTTTACTTTACACCAGACCACCAGACTTTACCCCTACAGATCAGTCATCTTTACTTTCCAGACCACCAGACTTTACCCCTACAGATCTGTCATCTTTACTTTACACCAGACCACCAGACTTTACCCCTACAGATCAGTCATCTTTACTCTATACCAGACCACCAGACTTTACCCCTACAGATCAGTCATCTTTACTTTACACCAGACCACCAGACTTTACCCCTACAGATCAGTCATCTTTACTTACACCAGACCACCAGACTTTACCCCTACAGATCAGTCATCTTTACTTTACACCAGACCACCAGACTTTACCCCTACAGATCAGTCATCTTTACTTTACACCAGACCACCAGACTTTACCCCTACAGATCAGTCATCTTTACTCTATACCAGACCTTACCCCTACAGATCAGTCATCTTTACTTTACACCAGACCACCAGACTTTACCCCTACAGATCAGTCATCTTTACTTTACACCAGACCACCAGACCTTACCCCTACAGATCAGTCATCTTTACTCTACACCAGACCACCAGACCTTACCCCTACAGATCAGTCATCTTTACTCTACACCAGACCACCAGACTTTACCCCTACAGATCAGTCATCTTTACTTTACACCAGACCACCAGACTTACCCCTACAGATCAGTCATCTTTACTTTACACCAGACCACCAGACTTTACCCCTACAGATCTGTCATCTTTACTTTACACCAGACCACCAGACTTTACCCCTACAGATCAGTCATCTTTACTCTACACCAGACCACCAGACTTTACCCCTACAGATCAGTCATCTTTACTCTACACCAGACCACCAGACTTTACCCCTACAGATCAGTCATCTTTACTTTACACCAGACCACCAGACTTTACCCCTACAGATCAGTCATCTTTACTCTATACCAGACTTTACCCCTACAGATCAGTCATCTTTACTTTACACCAGTCATGTCTTAAGAACCTCCAAACAGGATATAATATTGATCAACATACTCATATTGTTGGCATCGCTGTACTGTATGTTCTGACTACAGAAAATTGCCTGTCGTTATTGTTCGCATATCAAAAGGTATTAAAGAAGGGTTTGATGGGTAAGATCATTCAGGCCTAACCTTGGTTTAATGTTATGACTGTTATGTTATTGGTTGTGTAGAACAATACACGGTTGATGTCACTATTTCCTGTGTCGAGACTGTCTGAGTAATGTTGTTCTCTCATCCTCCTCCAGGAATAGATCTATCTATAGACACCAACCTATGGCTCCTTTCTACACCACTATAGATTCCATTACAGATGTAGGACCTTAGTTTCAGACAGTTTGCTACAGCAGCAAAATAATCCTGCAGCAACAGGAAATATGAATTATTATGTGGATATTCTTTTAGGAGTTGCTAAAAAATGTTTTAAGGGAAAATCAAGTCTGAAATTTCAATGTGGAAATAACAAACTTCCGAAGCTTTTTAAACCTCAAATACACTACAAGTTTGACATTTCCTTCATTGCAGGAAAGTTCTCCTGGAACAGGGTGATCAAATTAAGATCCTAGATCGGGGCATGATTCCTATTCATTACAGGTCATCCTCTCTCTTTGTAGGGCTATCTATGTTTGTCCTTGAGTATGCTGTATCTTGTTCTTCCCCTCAGGACTAAATCTCAGAAGAGACGGTTTGAAGAGGAACTGGAAGAGAGGATG